>NC_133618.1:230421243-230691243 GCF_048593235.1 Sminthopsis crassicaudata | reverse complement strand
ATGAGGAGGTTGTACTAAGGTCGTAAAATATATTTAGAATTAGAAAAGACCTTAAACGTGATCATGTACAATGCCTGTATTTTACCAGTGAAGAACCTGAGGCTTATAGAGTTGAAGGGACTTGTCCCTATATACACAGAAATATTCAGTAGTCTAGCAAGGATTCAAATCTGGGTCTTTTCCCTCTAATGTATATTTTATTAATTTATTTTAACATTTGCCTTTTATTTTTTAAATTTGGAGTTTCAAGTTCCCACCCATTGAGAAAGAAAACAAAGGAAAACAATATAATATCAATTATATACGTGAAGTCATGCAAAACATGTTTTAAATATCTATTTTAATATTTGTTAATTTTTTTTGTTTTTTTTAAAATTGATCTCACTTTAAATTCACTATTCTTTCTACAATATCATGCTGACTAAGGTGCAGTCCAGTTCTAATACTGTATGTACTATTCATAGTAATTCATTCTGTGATCTTTCAGAAATCACTACCCACTTTCTTTCTTTCTTTTTTTTTTTTTTTTTAACCAGCTCATCCTCAGTTGAACCTGCGTCTTGCCAGTCTGGCTGGTGACTGTCTTGCTAGACTATCTGAGCCTTGCTCTGTCATCCTTATGAGAATGTATTTGGGGATGCTGCCAGTAGCATATCAAGTCCTAAATCAATTTAAGGAATATTTATTAAGCTTTGCCTTTGTGTGATGCAGTGTTCTGAGTGTAAAGTAAAATAATTAAATACTGTTCTTCCTTCAGGGAGTTTATATTTTACTTGGACTTAAAAAAGGTAAACAGATAAGAAAATACAATTTGAGAAGAGATATAGGCCTACCAACTAGGAGATCTTTTTGTTTTAATTTATTAAAACTTTTTATTTACAAAACATATGCATGGATAATTTCTTGCAAAACTTTCTGTTACAAAATTTCCCCTTCTTCCCCAATGGTATGTAGTACAATACATGTTAAATATGTTAAAATATATGTTAAATCCAATATATGTATATATATTTATATAGTTATCTTGCTGCACAAGAAAAATTGGATCAAGAAGGATTAAAAAATTCTGAGAAAGAAAACAAAATGCAAGCGAACAACAACAGAAAGAGTGAGAATGCTATGTTGTGATCCACACTCATTTCCCACTGTCCTCTCTCTGGGTGTAGATGGATCTCTTCATCTCAAGATCATTGGAATTGGCCTCAACCATCTCATTGTTGGAAAGAGTCACGTTCATCAGAATTGATCTTTAAATAATCTTGTTGCCATGTACAATGATTTCCGTTCTGCTCATTTCACTCAGCATCAGTTCATGTAAGTCTCTCCAGGTCTCTCTGAAATCATCCTGCTGGTTGTTTCTTATAGAAAAATAATATTCCATAACATTCACATACCATAACTTATTCAGCAATTCTCTAACTGATGGGCATCCATTCAGTTTCCAGTTTCTGGCCACTATAAAAAGGGCTGCCACAAACATTTTTGCACATGTGGGTCTCTTTCCCTAGATCTTTATTTAAGACAACAACCAGTTACACTGAAGTAGGTGGTACTAATGGAAATAATCTAGAAAAGAAGATAGATTAGAGTTCTGGCTCCTGACCCCATGCTCCTGTGAGCTTGGATAAATTACTTCACTTTTCTTGAAGTCAGTTTCCCCTTCAGTAAAATAAGCTTTTAGGACTATTAACATCCAAGAGCAATTTTAACACATGGATGATTACTAAGGAATTAGACATTCCAAGGGTTTTGTCAGTTTCGTTAAAACACTGTCATTGAATGTCAGTTTTTTAAAACATCTACAAAAATGCAAATAACACCTATAAGCCACATCTCCCCTCTCTGTTTCCATTTCCTCACCTTTATTAAAATGAAGAGTAAAGCCTTCCCTATAGACATTATTGGACTGCTATGAGTATCCAGTAACAGAATCATAGATGTAGAAGTTCTGTAAACTCAAGAGCTTTGTACAGATGGGAGAGAGTAGGCTCATTATTATACATTCATGTGGAGCCCTGGGGATCCAGTGGGGAGGTTTGGGGGAGGATTTGGGGGCAGAAAGAAGGGGGAGCCAAAGTATTTGGATTGATGGTGGGTGGCTGGTTAGCTGGCAGGGAAAGAGATGGATATATCTCAGATTTAGTGTGGCAGGGAGCCTGCCATCTGGCGATGATGTCACTGCTACATGCCCCTTGGGAGGGGTAACAGAGAATGAGGGTGCAGATCAGTCTTCTGATATCTGGTTCTTTGCTTAGTCCTGGGCTCTGCTTTTCCAAGAAACTATTTTAATTCCTTCTTGAAAGTTTCCAGGGATATATTTTCTCCCTCTCAGCTACATCTAAGGCTCAGCTCCCACTGTTGCCACAAAGGAACCCTGCTGACATAAACAGCCGGCCAAGGTTGGCCTTGTGTGCCATAGGATGGATCATTCTTTAGAGAAGTAGGACATGAATTATTATTTACAATCTGAATCAATTAGGACCTAACCAATGACCAAATGGGGCTTGGCCTGGGACCTATTGGTGACCAATGAGAATCAGATTGGTTTTGGTTGAAGCCATGGATCCTTCAGAAAGTCTGTGGACTATGCCAGAGGCTAGACATAGAAAGAGGGACCTTAAATATCAACACTCTATGTCATGGAAAAAGCCCTGGGCTGGAACCTGGTTTTGGACTGGCTCAATCACCAATTTGTATGATGTTGGATAAGAACTTTTCCTCTCTGGATTTCTATCGTGTCAATGAGAATAATATGGTCCCTGAGATTGAGTCCAGCTCAAAGTTCTTTTATACTGCTTCACCAAGCAGAAGTCCCTCTTAATTTGACAGTGTAATCCAGTTCCTAATACCATTGAGGGCAACCACATTGGTCAGACTTATAGAGGAGAGACCAGGGTATTTGGGGCTTATTCATAACTTGTGAAGGAGTCACTAGGAGTTTACCTGGCCTCCCTCAAGGTCTCCCTAAGGTTTGTCAGGCAACAAGCATTTATTAATAGCCTTCTATGTATTCAGCACTGTGCTAGGCATTATGAATACAAAGAAAGACAATAAGAATCTCTGCCCTCCCTCATGAAGCTCATTGTGTAATGGAGAAGAGAACATGCACATCACAGTGTACAAAGAAAACACATACAGGATAACTTTGAGGGAATGTCAGAGAGAAAGCACACAAGGAGAGCCAAGAAAAGCTTCTTGCAGAAGGTGAGATTTTAGCTGTACCTTGAAGGAAGCAGGAGATGGACTTAGATCTTCCAAGCAGAGGGGATGGGCAGTGAAAATGGACTAGAGATAAAGTGTTACAAGCAAGGAACAGCAAAATGACTACTTAGGCCAAAGAGTATTTGGAGATAAATAAGGTATAAGAAGATGGGAAAGGTAGAAGGAGCCAGATTATGAAGGGCATTAAAAGCCAAACAGGATTTACTATTTGATCTAGGGGATGATGAACTAGCCATGTAGAACTCTGGGCCCAAAATAAATGGATTTCCTTATTGTTCCAGTGACCATTATTATGACTTCTCAGGCCATAATGAGTTAAAGCATTACAAATTCAAAATGTGGGGAAAAAAAGCCAAGGATGGAAAGTGGCAAAAATACAAATTTAGGCCTAATATCAGAAAACACTAACCATTAGAATTGTCCAAAAGCAGTTTATGGAGGTCCTCGAGCCATTCCTTGGCTGTATTTCATCAAGATTCCTTTCATGTATGAGGGTGAACTATGGCTACTGAGGTCCTTTCCATACCTTAAATTCGATGATTCTGGCCTCCAGAATAATAGCAGGCCATATAATTCTCACCAGTGATTTCTGAGGTTAACACATCACATCCCATATGAAGAGAAGGAATTGGGGTTGGTTGGTCTAGAGAAGAGAAAATTTAGGTAGGAAAAGCACTTGAAAGGTTGTCTGGGCTGGTTTTGTGCTTTCACCTCAGAAGGCAAGACCAAGAACAAAAGAAATTGCAAAGAGGAAGATTTAAACATGATGTCAGGAAATGGCTCCTAACAAGGAGCTCTATCTGGAAGACGAAGGCTCTGCTTGGGTAAGGAGGGGTTTTCCTTGTATGGGAAGTTTCCAGCAGAGGCAGTATGGCCATTCATCTGGTATCTAGAGGGTTCATTCTCATCCATGCATGCACTGGACTAAATGGCTTCTGATATGAAACAGAAGGCTTGGGTTTGGCTCTGCTTTGCCTGATCCTAGTACAATGAGAAGTTTGGACTAGATGGTTTCTATGGTACTGACTTAAATGAAGCCTCAGTAAATGCTTCAGGGGGTTAGTTGGGGGAAGCTAGCTCCAGGGAAGTGGGAGAAGGACAGATGAAATCCTCAGGTATATTGACAGGCCTGCCTTAGAAGTGCTCATATATGTTACACTGGTCTGGACCAGGCCAGGCCATTGCTGAATTTCAGAGAAACTGAGTCGCTTTTAGGGTCCAAGGTGATTGTAATGGTGTGGTCTGGGAGTGACTGGAGCTGAATTCTTTAACCTCAGTGGAGTCCTCATGGATAGAATCCTGGAATTATGCCGGTTGGTTTCAGGTTTGGATTGTACTATTTAGTAACTATAGGCAAGTGACTTAATTTTGCTGATCTGCAATTTCCTTAGCTGCAAAATGAATTATTCGGGCCCTACGGGAATATTTTGAGGTTTAAATGAGAATGTGTTATGTACTTTGTAAATTATAAAGTATTATACAAATGTGTGAGCAGTTATTGTTTTCCAAGTTCCATACACACACAGCTCTCTTGGATTGGGGGGAGCTAAGTCAAATCCCTGGATATACATTCGAGACCACAGCACACTCGTGTCTCCTGCCTTGATTTGGTGGCAAGCACTCTGTCCTGGGAATCAGGAGTACTTAAGTTCTAGGCCTACTTCTGCCTCTAAGGTGCTGTGGGACCTCTATGGGTCTCCATTTCCCCTACGTAAAATGAGTGTGATAACAGTTATCCAATATCTCATGGGAGTGAACTGAGAACAGAATATATTGTGGATGGCAAAGATTTTGGGGCTCTTGAGAGCAATAAGGATTCTTTGTTTGAAAAATCCCCGGCCCTGAAGCCTGGTATCTGCCACAGGGTGTTGCATGTATATCAATACTCATGATAAACCAGCTCATGGTCATAACATAGAAGATGAGGGACAGGACTTTGGCTCTTTAGCCCTTTGTTGGATTGCACTGAGGATCAGGAGGATTCACTTCTTCTCTCTGTTCCTCAACTTCCTTCTCTGGAAAAAGGGTGGTTAAATAAACTCTAAAGTTCCTTTTAATTTTAACTTTCTATACATCTGATGCTGGAATAGTTTCTGGAAATAATGACCACGGAAGGAAGTAGCTGAGGGTTATTTTAGCGAATCAAGCTGGAAGGACAAAGAGACCTTCTATGCTTTTATTCCTGTGACTAGTTCTGATGACTGGCTTGAGCTCCTGTTGCTAGGTGACATTGAGGATACTGATATGGTGGTCAATGGTTGCTTAGCAACACTCCCAAATCGGTACAATGGTGATGTCATCAAACAGCATAGTTGTGTGGATGGGAACTTAGAGGATCAGCCAATCACCTTATTTTACAGAAGAAGGGACAATGAAGATCAGAGAAGTGATGTCATTTGCCTGGGATCAGAGAGCTCGTGAGTCGGCAGGACTGATTCTTGAACCCAGGTTTTTAGATATCCTGTCCAGTTGTTTTTTCCTTCCATTAGTCATCCTCCAGGGCCTTCCCTGAGACTTCTGAATTTCCCTGGGGATTATGACCCAAGAGATTCTCTATGAAGTCTACTCTGCCTGAGGCTTTTTAAGCAGGCGATGTTACCCCAGGCCCAGATTTAGTCAAATACTCCCCAGGAAACACATGGGGAGGTGGACATTGCTATGACCATAGGACTGAGGGGAAAAGGTGTAAATCAATAAGCAGATTCATTTAGAAAAAAAACAAAAACATGTTTTTTAATTTTTAACATGATTTACATGAGTTCAACATAAGACACTCCAACCCAGGGGCCTGGGCCCCATTTCAAAACCCTTGCCGTTTGGCGTGACAGAGAAACCTCCCAGCAGGTCCTTATCACCCCATGACTGAGGGCATCCCTGTTCCCAGACAGTAAAGTGGAGATATGCTGAGGGGGTGGGTTGCCCTTTCCAACTTGAGGACCCTGGGGTCTACAAAATAATTAGCAACAAGGCTTCCTCACAGTTCCAGGGAAGTGTATCAGGAGCCAGTGGACTGCCAGGAAGTGTATGGGGGGAGGACATGAGAAAAAGTGGCACAGTGTCAAACTCAATAAATAAATGCAGGTGAACCTTGCTTTATGCAACAACTGTGCTTCTGTAGAGAGCTGTGCAAAAGAGCTTTGCAAATGGAATCATACCCAGAAGATCTCTATTTCAAGGAGCTCAGCAGTGAGCCAAACATTTGTAAAGTGCAGATTTCTTCACATAAGGGGCAGAATCATTTCTTCATTTGTCAGGGGGCCGGGGTTTGAGGAGCAGCTCTAGGACTATGGACAAGTCAGCCCCTTTCCAAGATTTCTTCAACTATAAGGTGAACAAATGTTTTGATTAAAAATATGAAGCCAAGAGGTAAGGTATTATTCATAAGCCTAGATATTTGTTTAAAGTGAGGAACCTCTGAAGCTAGAAATTGAAGTCATGCTGTGATGGGAGTCTATAGAATCAAATTGAGCTGAATGGAACCTTTAAAGTAGTCTAGACCAACCCATTTTTACAGATGGGGAAGGTGAGATCCAAAGTTGTTAAACTACTTGCACCCAGGTAATAAGTGGCAGAGCTGAAATTAAAACTCAGGTGCTCCAGCTCCCATACAGCACTGTTGATGACCCCGTTGGCTCAGGGTTCCTTCATTCAGAAGCTTACCTCTTCCAGCTCACTTGGAGACATCCTGCTGACCTTAACCTGCCAGACTTGGAGAGCCCCATTGTACTTGTGGGGTCAGCTCCACAGGGCAGGAAGGGTGATCTGGCCCAGGAAGTGAGTAAATTGCATCTGATCCCTCAAATGGGGTGAACAGTTTCGATGTGAGACTGTTGAACCCGGTCCAGCAAGGTGATGATGGAGCTTCCTTGTGAGATGCTCCGGGCAGGACACCAGGCTTTTTATCTGGCAATTTGCCTGAATGTATGGGCCCCACTGTATGGGCCCCACTCCGTGTGAGTTGGTCTAATCCACACCTATTAACTAAAAGATTTCTGTTACCATCGGGCCTGGGAGGGAGGGGTGCAAAAGGAACCAGCCAAGTCATGACTCAGTGGTCTTCCAGTCTGGACGAAATGAAAATGATCAACATGCCCAAGTGCTGGTACCCCGGGTGGTACGGGGGAGGGCTGCCACCCATCCAAGAGATGTGATTCCACCAAGCACTTGACTTGGGGAATCATGGGATTTGGAGCTGGCAGGGATCTCTTAGTACATTTTACAGATGGGGAAACTGAGATCCAAAGAGGTTAAAGTGATTGCAGAAAGTCATAAAAGTAATAAGCAGCATAGCTGACTTTCAAAACCAGATCATACAAGGTCTTAGAGTTGGAAGGGTCCTTGATGGTAAGTTTTCCGACTAAATCCAAGTTCCATGAATTGTAACAGTATGGCCTGGGGGTAGCTGCTTTGGCCTGGCCTTAAATGTGCAGAAATCCTTATTGCCTGTGCTTGGGTGCTTCCCCCAGGCCTCCACTCAACAGAGCTCAATATTTATGATGCATAAGATCCGAGTCATCGCCTGGCTCACTGTACTCACTATACAACATTGATTCTGGGACTCAGTTTCCCTCTTTGTAAAAAAAGGAAATAATTCCTAATATATGGTTAAGGATCACATGAGAATATACTTTGAAAAGTTTAAAGTGCTGTACAAATGTGAGGAAAGATTCCTATTTCCAGACTCAACTGAAGGTACCTTCTCTTGTCCCCTGTAGCTCAGTGGGAGGTAACTTCTAGGCAAGAGCTCACTCCAAAGCTAATGAGTGGCTCCAAATGGTGTTCTCTCTGTAGCCTGAGAAGATTCTCCTATCTGATTCTTTTTGGCCAGAGATCCCAGCTTCCACCTAAGAAGAACCTAACAGTCTTTCTAGGAGACAAGATGGAGCACAAGAAACTCCTGGTCTGGCTTCCTAGGGCCCCAGCAAGTCTGCAAATTAAAGCAGAGGGAAAGAGCTGGGGGCATCAGTGCACCCAGGGACTCTGACTCTGGCCCTTGCTAAACTCAGAAGACCTAGGTGTCAACCATTTAGTACTGGGAGACTTGATTTGCCGTGTCTCTCTGAGCCTCAGTTTCTTCATCTGTAAAACTAAGATCACATTCCTTGCACTATCTACCTCACAGAGTTATGCAGATCAGATGAGATAATGGATGTAAAAGCGCTTTGTAAATTAGAAAGTGCTATAGAAATGTCAACTATTATTATTAATTACTATTATAACTAGTATTATTCTCTTTAATGTAGAGAAGCCACATTCTATTTATTCCCCACTTGGGGTCTGGTCCAGACAACTGGGAGAAGTCTGTCCCAGTCCCCAGTGGGGACAGAGTTCATCTACCCTAGAGGACCAGTCTCTTCCTACTGCCAAGTGTCAGAAGGATAGACAGACAGGACATGACAGGTGGGTGGCAGCCAGAACCTGCTTAGGTCCCAAGTAGGAGCCAAGTTCATACATCTCTCCCAAAGCTACAGCTTAACAAAAAGTTTACTACCCCACCCCACCCCTACATACACCCCAGCACAGAACACACTCAGGACACACTGACAGGAATGGACCATTAATAGCGGGAATGGGGTGGGGTGAGGGACAGGGAATAAGGATACAACTCAAGACCCCATCAGGAGGTCACTTATTTCACAGAAGGAACAAGAAAAGCAGCAGGAGGAGGGGGTCCTGAGGCCATGGCCCCCACCCCACCTCTGGATGGATTATTGCTTCGTACCCAGTCTCTTCCACAAAACAGGTCATTGTAGGAGACAGGAGGGAGGAGAAAATGGCCAAGTTCTCTTCACCAACATCAAGTCTGGAGGGGAGAATGATGAGACCCCCTCACTACCCAGCAGGAATCCCTTTCACGTGTTTCCTCTGCCTCAGCCCTGGAGGAGGAGAACATCTGGTGCTCCAGGGAAGGGCTTGGCTCCTCTGCAGCCCCAGGATGCTTCTCCTGCTGGCAATGTTAGGAGGCTCTTCGATTCCTTAGAAAAAACGGACACAATCTATACATAGAGCACATGGCTCCAAGAGAAATCTCCTGGTTCCAATCGTTGCTATTTCAGTGCATCGGGGATCAATGATTATTCTGCTCCCACCAGGAATTACAGCACACAGATCCCTTTACAGCTGTGTTTTTGAGAATTGCTGCTGTCTGGAACATCTCCCCATGGCTAGACCGGTCCTGAGATCACAGGCACATTTTGTTCCCAGGTCTTTGGTCTGGCCTTGAAGCCTTACGTGCTGGGACCAATCGGTCATCCAAGACCCCCAGCCACCTCCAGCCCAGGATGAGAGGGCATCAGTGATTAACAGAGAATAACAAACAAAACAAGAAAGAACCTCAAGATTCTTACTATCCCCAACCTCTCCCGACTTTCCCCCTACTATGAAGGCCTCTGCAATGATACCCCTCATTTCAGAGGCTACCCTGGGGGAAGTGCTGAAGGCTTCTCCTGCAAGGCCGAGCAGCCGCACTCTATCTCTGTCCCATAAGCCCAGGATTAGAAAATTCTCTTCCCTCTCCCTCCTACCCCAATCTGTCTTGAGAGCTAAACCAAAAGCCAGAAACCCTTAGAGCAGGCTTTGGGGAGCCCAGATCCACTGGCTTTGGTGTTGAGAAGAGGCTTGAGACCCAAATTTCGGGCCAACGCCTCACAGCCTGGGTCTGGCTTTCTCTTCCTACTCCAGCTGCAGGAGTATCCTCAAACGTGACTGACCAGGAATACCACAGGATTTGGGATTTGTGGGGGAGAACTTAGAGACACCTAATCCAATTTGTGAATTTTACAGAAGAGGAAAATGGAAGCTTGAATTGTCTCCATTGCTTCCTCCCAGTCCAATGTAAAAGCATTCCTTGAACTTTTCACTCTATTTCCCTCCCAAAAAATCCTTGGTTTGGAAATCATATCCTAAGTGCCCGGGTCTGTTCTTTGCCAGGCACCAGGGTTGGAACACAGCCAGTGATCCAGGAGGGCTTTGTAAATGTGTAATCATAAGAAGAGTATCAACAAGAATAACTAACACTATGTAATTCTGTGCCCCCAGCCAAAGCCTCTCTGAGCTGGGTGGGAGAGAAGGGAGAAGACAGGACAAAAAACCTGTAAGGGACCAGCCCCAGCAGCCACACCCAAGGGCCACGAAACTATTTTCTCAACAACTCCCTGACTCCTTTCACTCCTCAAAGTTCTGGAGGAAAGGACAGGCCGGCTGCCTCTGGGACCATCAGGAGGAGAGGGTTAGACAGAGACTTCGGTCTGACTTCCCTGCCAGCCCATTTGTCCCGCCATTCCCCCCTCTCTCTGCATACACACACTTGGGATGGATTCTAGGTTTCTCCTTTCTTGGCCTTGATAAATACGAGCCCGCTCTAGACTACTCCCTCCATGCTGGGGGTGGGGGAGGTGAGGAGGGACCAGCCTCAGCACTGAGGTGATGCTGGGAACAGAAGGGAAGAGGGGGCCTCCCTCAATGTGCTTCATTAAAAAGGGTTCCTTCCCAGCATGCGACAATTTGCCTGAAGTTACCGCACGACTGGGGTCGGGCATCAGGCTAGTGAGCCAGACCTGGTGCTGGGAGCCCTAAGACACCACATGCCGGTTGGAGGTAGGGGAAAAGAAGGGAAGAGGGAAAGGACCCTTTCTCTTCTCCCATTCATTCCATTTGCTTTCTTAGAGTCCATGTAAAATGACTCTTGCATTCAGTTCACCTGTTTCAAGATGTTGTTTTGTGTGTGTGTGTGTGTTTAAAAAGTAAGACTGAGGTTCTCTGGCCCTAGAGACCCCTAAAGAAGAGGGCAGATTACCATCTACCCAGAGGCAACAGGCTGGACTGGATGGCCTGCAGAGTCCAAAGGGAGGGGGTTCTCCTGCCCCAGATCCCCGGCTGGCACGGGATGCCCTGACCACGCTTCGGCCTAGCTTCTCCCCTTGCTGCCTTCCTTGGCTTCCTGGCTTGGCCCACTTGGGCCCACCTAGGTTCTGCTTGTGGTGTTCAGCTGACACCTTGGGAGACGTAGCCAGTCCGGCCCAGCTCCACCCGTCCCCTGGAGTCTCGGTGGCTTCCCCGGGATCTGGAGAGGAGGGCGCCGGTGGCAGCAGCGGCCCTGGGCACTAAATAAAGACATTCTCAGTTCCTACGATGGAAGGTCTTTGAGATCATCCAAGCTAAACCCCTCGTTTTTAAAGGAGGAAACAGGTCCGGAGGAGGGAGGTGATGGGTTAGGGCTGCACAGAACGAAGGAGCGCCAAGTCAGGACTGAGACCCTCGCCTCCTGCTCCTTTTCCTTGTAGAAAGGAGGCACCGTCTGCATCCTGAGTCATTGTGGGTCAGGCCTGACATCCAGAGTTGTGCGAACAATGTGAGGCGGCCGAGGAGGATGCCCGCCTCCCAGGAGGTACTTGGTGGAGAGGAGGAGGAGCCCTGGACCACTGGTGGGCAGAATCTCCAGGCTGCCTCTGGCTCTGGGGCCTCTCCGGGATCCTTGACTAATGGCTGACTCCACCATCCTTCTTGGAAACTCGCTCCTCTCAGACTGGCAGAGTATACAGCCACCGGAGCCTAGTGCCACAAGAAAGACACTTGCTGGTAGATCGGCACTGTAGGGAAGGCGGGCCCCTTGCCCTGGGATAGTGGAGACAGCTCCAGGCAACTCGCTCCCAGGAGGACACAAAAAGGGAGAGGCTGAACCATAGGCCGGCTCCCAAATCTGGGGGGGCCTGGGAGCGACCCAGTCAAAGGTAAAGCCAATTGCTCTAGGAGAGGGAAGGCCTCAGGGTGGGGAAGGGGGCAAAACAGGAGATGGGGAGGAGCCCACAGGGTAGGTCTCCCCTCCTTGGGAGGGAGCCCTGTCTGCTTCCGTCTGAAGTGCCAGGAGTTCCAGATCCAGGCATAGTCCCTGGGCAACCCCTCCCCGAGTTCAGCCACTACGAGCGCTCCCCGCAGGGCCCCACGGTGCTCTCCAGGGACAGCTGAGAGGACTGGCGCAGTAGCGGGCCGGTGGCAGGGTCCACCATGGATGATGTGGGGAAGAGCTTGTACCAACCCACGGCCAGGGTGGTCAAGTCCAGCTCCTCCAGAAGCACCCTTGCCACTCCCATGAAGTGCTTGCGTTCCATCCGGCCGTAGTTGCCCCACACGATCACCTGCAGAACAGAACGGATAGGGTAGGGTTGAGCATGGGTTCCCTCCTCCATCGCTTTCACCCCATAACCATGAGTCCCGGATACAACCTTTCCATACGTTCCTGGCTGCCCCACCAGAAGTCCACCCCATGAGCCAGACAGTCAAGAGCTAGAAAGGGCTCAAAAGAGCATCCAACTCCTTCCTTTCAGAGAAGGAGAAATGAAGGGAAGTGACTTGTGAAAGGACATATGTAAGTGGCAGAGCTACAACTCATTTCTCCTGTCTCTGAGTCCAGCCAGGATTAAACTGAGGCCTGGAGGTCGGTGGCCTGAAAAAGATCAAACAGGAGACAAGTAGAACAGAGCTAGAATCTGAATCTAGGTGATCAAAGTAACTTCTCTGGCCTTCACTTTCCTTATCTGTAGAATGGGTATAATGAATTACCCCTTTCTCTCAAGTTTATTTTTTTTAAACGAGGGAAGTGCTTTATATAGACTCTAAGGTGCTCTCTAATCCTGACATTATATATTCTGCAATTCTAGGTCTGGGTGTAGAGAGGTGAGCTACTTCATTATTGGTCTGGGAGTTAGAAGACTGAGTCCTGGCTCAGCCACAAATGGCGACATGACACTAGGCTCCATCAGGCTCAACTTTTTTTTAACTGTAAAAAAGGAATAAAATTTTCTAGTCTATTAATGACTCAAAGCCTTGCTTTCCTTATATTTAAAATTTGGATAAAATTCTCATTCTGTTGAGCTCAAAGGGCTCTCGTAAAGCTCAGACAAGAATAGCTATGTTTCCATAGCACTTTCAGGTCTTCAAAATGTTTCATTCAAAACAGCTCTTTGAGGCGGTCTGTAGCTCAAGTATTATCATGGAAGAGAAGTACGGAAGCGTGGTCCAGTCTGGGGTTTAAACCTATGACCTGCCCTACTACTTGTGTTACCACAAACAAGCCAGCTACTTTCTCTGAGTCTCAGTGTCCTCATCTGTAAAATGAGAGGGTCTATGAGATGACCTGCAAGATCCCCAGTTCTAAATTTGATCCTCTTTTTTTGGGGGGAAAGGAATTGGATCAGTGATTTTCAATAACACAATTCCCTACCCCAATATGGATCTATAACTATTCTGTGACTTATAGTCTCAGAGAATTGCCTAAAGCATTGTTTCCTCAACTCATGCATTTTTTTACAGTTGAGAAAACTGCTATCAGAGAAGGGAAGAGAGCCCAAGAGCCAATAAGGATGGAATCCAGATTTGTCCTTTACTCCATGCAAGATGCTCCACTCCTCATTCCTCTTGTTTTTCTAATAAAGCTCCTTCCTTTCATATTTCATAACTAAACTCTTTCCTCTGTGCCTTGTGGGCACAGGGAGGAATTCTCCCTGCCACTGGTCACCAATGACCCTCCCCCATGGGCTGGGGAATTTTTTTCTAAGAGAAAGCCCCAAGTTTCAGCACTGGTGTCATCCTGCCACAAAGGGTCGCAGAGTTCATATAGTCCAATGGATGGAGCAGGGGGATAGGGCGTCCTGGAGCCCCAGCTTTAGGATCAGAGATCATAGTATTAATTGCAGAGATGGATGGAAGGAAGTGTCAAAGCTAGAAAACAGCTTAGAAAAGCAAGGAATATTAGAGATCATCAAATCTAATCCTTTTGTTTTACAAAGGAGGATACGGAATCAATCTGTAGATTGGAGATGTTTATTATACATAAATATATATATGCATATATATGTCTATATACTTATATGTTAGGGGAATACACACACACACACACACACACACACACACACACACATATATATACATGTGCATATTTTATATTTGCCAAAGTAACCCAGTGAATTAGTTTTGCAGTTAAGATTAGAACTCTGTTCTCTCAGTTCTCTTTCCAACATAAGAAAACTTTAACTTGGCTGTGAGGCATTATGAAAATTACTCAGTCTTTGGGGGGAGAGTTTTCAGTTTCTTAATCCATAAAATGGGGATGATTACATGCAATTTTTCCAGGTTTTGTGAGTATAGAAAAAAATTTAAAAGGCAAATAGAAGTTAATCATCTTCGGGAAAAGATAATAATAAATATTGGAGGGGATGTGGAAAAACTGGGACACTGATGCATTGTTGGTGGAGTTGTGAACTGATCCAATCATTCTGGAAAGCAATTTGCAACTATGCCCAAAGGGCTATGAAACTGTGCATACCCTTTGACCCAGCCATACTACTACTGGGCTTATATCCCAAAGAAATACTAAAGAAGGGAAAGGGACCTGTATGTGCCAAAATGTTTGTAGCAGCTCTTTTCGTAGTAGCTAGAAACTAGAAGATGAATGGATGTCCATCAGTTGGAGAATGGCTGAATAAGTTATTATATATGAATGTTATGGGACATTTCTGTTCTAAAAGAAATCAGCAGGATGATTTCAGGACATCTGAAGGAGGCTTACATGAACTGATGCTGAGTGAAGTAAGTAGAATTAAGAGAATATTGTACACAGCAACAAGAAGATTCTTGATGATCAACTGTGATGGGCTTGGCTCTTTTCAACAACAAGGTGATTCAGGTTAATTCCAATAGACTTGTGATGGAGAGAGCCATCTGTATCCAGAGAGAGGACTATGGAGACTGAATATATATCAAAGCATAGTATTTTAATTTTTTGGGGGGGTTGGTGTTATTTGCTTGTTTTTTTCCTCTCATTTTTCTCTTTTGATCTGATTTTTCTTGTGGAACTTGATAAATATGGAAATATGCTTAAAAGAAATATACATGTTTAACCAATTTGGATTTCTTACTGTCTAAGGGAGGGGGAAGTAGGAGAAGAAGGGAGAAAAATATGGAACACAAGGCTTTGCAAGAGTGAATGTTAAAAACTATCTTTGCATGTATTTTGAAAAATAAAAAGCTATTATTTTAAAAATGGAGTGTAAAAGATACATACAAAGAAAAGCAATTCTGATGAGAATAAAAAAAAGGAGAGTTATCTAAAGAGAACTATTTAAATGTATAGATTAGCAACTGACTTAGATTTTAAAGAACAGTAAAAGAAAATGGAAACAAGGGTAGGTCAGTAGTGGGCAAATACAAGTCTGAAGAAATCCTGTAAAAATAACATCTAATCTGAAGCACAGAAAAATGGAAGGAGGTTAAAAACACACACACACACACACACAAAGAACATGTGTGTGTGTGTGTGTGTGTGTGTGTTTAATTCTGGGGACAGAAGATTTTTTTGATAGGTTCTATGAAAAAAATGATAGAATCACTGAACAGAGAGGATGAAATGATGATTATGGATGATTGAGAGAATGCAGATCTAGTTTCTTTTAATTTGCTTCTGATTTCTGTGTTAAAGACAAGGATCTTTAAACAGGAGAGGACAGAAAAAATTTTGTGTTAATGGGAAGGTTAAAAAAAAAAAGTCAGGAGACAGCAAGGAGAGTGCTTTGGTTCTCCTGACAAGCTCGTCACCAGACGTAGCTGACTATTGAAAAGACCAGTTAGAGTTAACTGCTCAATCATTCAGTGAACTTGGAAAGTTTATGGAGAATTGGGGAGATACTTCCTTATTGGAAAAGGGCAAATGTCCCAAAATTTACCCCCCCAAAATAAAAAACCCTGTAAACTAAAAATTAGTAACTTTGATTCCTGATAAAACTTTAGAATGTGTTATTAAAGGTGTAGTTGGCAAATATCTAGAAAAGGAAGCCATGATTACAAAAAACTATATTCAAGGATAGGTCATGTCAAATTAACCTCATTTTTAAAAACAGGTTACTAGACTGTTGGAGTGGGGGAATGCTGTAGACATAGTTGACCTAGATTTTAGCAAAGAATTTGGCAAAGACTTATGCTATTCTTGCAGACAAGATTTGGTCTAGTTTAGTAGATTCAGAACTGACTGGATGATAGGAATCAAATAATAGTCATTAATGGTTCAATGATAATTTGGAAGGTGGTTTCTAAATAAGTGTTATAAAAATTTATGCTTAGTACTGTACTGCTTAATATTTTTCTTAGTAAAAAAGTTACAGAAATAAGAGTATGCTGATAAATATTTAACAACTCACTTTCTGGAGAAGTAAGTATGACATACTTTTAAGTTTAATCTACGTCTAATCAATCAGCAAAACAATAAATCAAACCCTGATTTATAGTGTTTGCCAATTTCAGAGGCATAAACATTTACGGTGAAAATTTAATAATCAGCTTTCAAGAGCTTGCTATAACATTTTGTAGATGACATACTTAAGAGAAAAAAACTAATAAATTCAATGACATAGTTTCCCCTCCAAAAAAATATCTATAGACTGAACAATAGCAGGAATGAATTAAATTTGAGTTTATATGAGATAGTTGAGTAGTCCAGTAAATAGAATACTGAACTTGAAGTCAGGAAAACCCAAATTCAAATTCCACTTCAGACATTTATTAGCTGTGGGACCCTTGGGGGTTGTTTAATCTATTGGTCTCAGTTTATTCATTTGTAAAATGGGAATAATAATGCTATCCTACTCCCACAGTTTTTTGAGGATAAGTTTAGGTAGTATTTATAAAGTGTTTTTCAAACCTTAAAGTGCTATATAAATGTTAGCTATTATTATTGTTATTAAAAATCAATGTTATAAGTACAAGACTGAAGAGGTACAGCCAGTCTGTAAAAGATTTGATGGTGGCCCAGAAGGCTAATTTACCTTCAGTAACCTTAAGAAAAGCATAGTGTCTAGGACAAGGGAGGTCCTTGCTGTATTCTGCCCTAGTCAGATCCCACCCAGAGTATAATTTATTCCTTCTGGGAACTCCATTTTAGGAAACGTTTATCAGTGGAAGAGCATCCAGAGAAAGGTGAACAAACTGGTAGATAGCCTAAGTTAATGACATTGAGGATGGATTGAAGGAACTGGAAATGTTTAGCCTAGAAAAGAGACTCTGGGGCACAGTTATTTGGAGGACTGTTGTGCAGAAAGGAATGAGACTGTTCTATTGGGTTTCAAGAAAGAGAATGAGGAGAAATGGGAAAGAGCGAAGAAGAGGACTTGTGTGTGATACAGAGAAGAACTTCCATCTAAAGTAGTCCAAGCCAGTTGAGGAAGAAGAAGCTTCCTTTTCCCACAGGGAAGTTTTCAAGCTAACCCCACTTATCAAGTGTGTCAATCTGGAGACTCTTGGTTGTGTGCAAGCTAAACTAGAGGGCCTCTGACCATCTGAGATTTTCCACTCTGAAGTTCTGTGATTCCAGAGATGGGCCAAATCCAGCTCACTTCCCATTTTTGTAGAGGGGATTTTACGTGCTGAGATTTGGTCCTCAGATTGTAGTTTGGCGGTGCTTGGTCTAGGCAGTGGTGGAGCGAGCCCTTCCCGGTTCCTGGGCAGTCAGTGATGGACTCTCTTCGAGCCTAAGTGCCCATTCTGAGCATCCCAGCCTTCTCAGCCAACTGCACTAGGTCATATTTAGACTCTTCAGCCTGGCATTTGAGCCCTCTTGGGATTATCCTACTCTTGTCCACTTCCATGTAACTCTAGGTTCTTGCCAGCGTTAGCTCAGGATTTGAAATGACACTGACATTTCAAGGACATGGAAAATCTACCACAAATCCACAAATCTGAATCCCCCCCCATGATACACTTGATGGCAGGGACTGTCTACCATGTAAAGTTACATATTTCTTCTAGTGCTAAGGATGCAGCACACGTAGTTATTTAATGCATGTTTGTTGTTGCTGGCCACTGCAATTCATCCTTGCTAACAATCATTAGCACAGTGGAAAGACCTGGGGTCAGGATGGAAGCTGGAGTCAGATCGCTGTCCTTGTTGCCATGTGACCATAGACTGGTCTTATTTAATTCCTCAGAGCCTTGTCCTTAAAGTGGGGCCAAAAGTGCCTCTGGTACCTACCCCTGAAGGATATGGTATTGATCAAAGGTCATTCCTGTAAAGCACTCTGTAACCCTCAAAAGTGTCCCAGAAATGTCATCTGGTTTTTTTAATATACGCAAAGGCCTCAGGCTCGAAGGAAAATGATCACCTTACCTACAGAAATATTGTGTAATGGGGCCAGGGAGACTAGAGCCTTGTATTCTTTTACGAGATCTGGATTCCACTTCCCCTGTGAAGTTTTCCTCTATTATTCCCATCCATATTCAGGGATTTCATTTTCCAGAGATTCTCTCTGAACTTGACATTTTGTTAAGGCCCTTTAGACCCTGATACCTTAAAGATTAAGGGTTTGGTTCTTTCAGATGAGTCATCTTTCCTTCCCTCCCCAAACTAAAGTGTAATCCTCCCCCAAAACCCAGATCTTCCCTCCCCACCCATGCCATCAAAGATCAGATCCCTACCCACCAAAGGACAGGTCCTCATCTTCCAAAGAACAGGCTCTTAATTCCCATTCACTCAAAAACCAGATTCCCATTTCTCTTATAGTCCAGATTCCCATCTTACCCCAAAGATCAAGTTCCAGATTCTCATCTCTCCCCAAAATCCAGGTGCCCAGGCTTCCACAGGCTAGATGCTCTTCCCCAAAAGCCACGACTCGATACCTCCCAAACCCAGATTCTCCACCCGCCCCCATTCAAGATCAGGTCCTTCTCCCACAAAAACCAAGTCCCCAGCCTTGAGCCATTCTCACCTGCAATACTTTCCCCTGAGGACTCTCAGGGAACAGGAGCACCTGGTTGTACAGGGGATCCAGAGACTTTCGAGCTACTTTGGTCTTCTTCTTGGCAATGCACACACCATTTTCCAGCAGGTATGCCTTGATGTAGGCCGCTAGAAAAGAGCAGAAGGGCAGGAGGATCTTATTGGACTGTTTCCTGCTCCACTCCTTGCTCCCTCACTCTCATTGGCTTGGGGAAGGCTGCCAAGACCTTATTGTATATCTTGATGATCTCCTATCCTCCTCTGGACTTTTCTAGGCTCCACCCTCCTCCCATTTGATTTTAGAGTCTAGCGTGGTAGAGAGTTAGGGACTGTGAATGTGGAAGACATTTAAGGTTTTTTGGAGAGGACCTATAGGGGAATTTTTTTCTTGATTATACTAATTACAAGAGTTTTATTTTTATTTTGTTTTACTTTTCTTTTCTTTTTTTATTCAATGATAGAGGAGAGGAAGAAAAATACTTGTTAAATGAAAAAACCTTTTTAAAAAAGAGCGTAAGATGGTCAGGTGAGGGTCTGATCACCTACAGAAGGGCGTGATCAGAGTAGAAATTGGAATTGAGGTTGAATTTCAGGTATGGTTTGTAGATTTTCGAATTGAGAAAGGACTTGAGGGTCATATAATCCAATATTCTCATGAGAAAACTAAGGCCCAGAGAAGTTAATTAGTAGTAACAGAGTTGAAAGTCAAACTCAGGTTTTCTAACAAGTATTTTTTCTATTATATAGCAGCGTTCTCCCTTTATGGTCTGGGCTGGGTATGGTCGAGGTTAGGTCTTGGCCAATTCAAGGTTAAGAGTGTGGTCAGTGTTGGGAGGCGTCCTGGGAGGATGCTGGTCTACATTAATCCATGAGGTTGGAGACTGTTCAAGTTTAGGGACCTAACTATGGCACAGAATACTACCATTCTTCAGATGTGTGATCAAGGTGACTAGCGGTATTAACTAGGGGATGGAATTAATTAGTAATGACTAAGCTCGTGATCAAGCTGATGACATGGCTACTGAGGTGTCAGGTCAGGTGTTGCAGGCAGACCTGGGGCTGAGGTATGAGTTTCCCCAAGACGGAGGATAGGGAATGATGGGGGTTGTGGAAAAGGCCGAGAATGGATGCTATGGTCTGGGCTGTAGGCTGAGTTAGAAGGGTGCAGGCTTGGGTCAGGCTTGGGGGATAAGAACCAGAGATCTGGTTAACATGGCAGGGAGATAAAGACCTAGGGCCTTGACCGGATGATGTTAAGACCCAAAAAGGTAAGTTTGGGATGGTTATGGCCTATACCAAGTAAGAGACTCAGTAATTCTGGTTACCTGGCAAGGTCTTGGAGCCTGGCTTGGCTGTTAGACCTCGCGCTTGGATGATGTCCACTTCAAGCTGCCCGTTCCTTTCCTGCAATCCGATCTCCACATCTCCTACAAGGCCCCCAGAGAAAAGAAAACAGATAGATAGATTTAGAAGCAACCCTGGTCAAGGGTGCCCCTGAGGACGATCCCATTACTGTCCTAAACCTAGACCTAAGACTTATGGAGAGTGGGACAGGTAGGTGCTTTACCTTAGTTCTAGTGGGATACTTCAGGAAAGACAAGGGAAGTTAAAAGAGTTAAATTTGTTAAAGTGTTAAATTTACGTTGAGGTGGGGCAAGGAGTCCAGTTTCAGGCCACAGGAGCTGCTACATCTCATTCAGAAATGGAAGAGGGAGCTCAGGGTACTGAGCTTGTAAGTCTGGCCTTGTAAATTATTAGGGCATTCTCCTCTTTCCTGGGGTGGCTCTGATGGGTCTCCCTGAGGTCTGGAGGTCACTCACCCATAGATGTGGTAGCTAAGGTCTGACGTCCCACAAACTGCGCAGGTCCCATGCTGCCCAGGAAGTCACTGAACTGAGCATCAGACGCCAGGCACACACCTCCATAGGTAAGACTGGAAGAAGAAATAAGGTTGAAAAGGCTCCTTTAGGCAGCCAAAGAACCCAGCAATCCCCACGAACTACCTCTAGCTGTCTGTTTCTGAATCTGTTTCTGTCTGCATTTTTATTAGTTCTTACTGTCTTTCTAATTAGATTTTTTTGTCTCCCTATCATCTTTGTTTCTGTCTTTCTATTTCACTTTTTGTCTGTCTGTCTGTCTATCACTGTCTGTCCCTCTCTTGGTCTCGGCCTGTCTTTCTCTTTCTATTAATATGATTGTCTCTGTCTCTGACTCAGCCTTCTTCTCCATCAGCCTCAGCCTCTCTGCTATCAGCTTCAATTCAGTTCTGCAAATACTTAACAATTCTCCGCTATGCATAAAGTATTGAGGTACTCTTCTAGATTCTGGGATACAAGGGCAAAAATGAAGCACAGGACCTGCCTCCACTCCAAGGGTGGATATATATGGTGTACATATAAATAAATGTAAAATAAACTGACAAGGGGAAAGAAAGAATCAAGATTTCTAAGAGGTGAGTCATGAGCTAAGTCTTGAAGAAAGTGAAGGATTCTAAGAGAAGCATGAGAAAGAGTCCATTAGGAAGCATGGAAACGGGCATTAAAAAGACAAGTTTGGAAAATAACTAGCATCCAATCTAATAGGTTTGGTAAAGGGAAATAAAATGAAATATGGATATTCCAATAGACTTGTGATGGAGAGAATCATTTGCAACCAAATACAGGGGACTCAATGTGGATCATAAATATATTTTCACCTTTTGTAGTATTTGGTTTTTTTTCTTTCTCGTTTTTTCCTTTTTGATCATGATAATTGTGGAAATATGTCTAGAAGAATTTCACATGTTTAACCTAAGTTGGATTACTTGCTGTCTAGGGGAGAGGGAGAAAATCTTGGAACACAAGGTTTTGCAAGAGTGAATGTTGAAAATTATCTTTGCATGTATTTTGAAAAATAGGTATTATAAAAAGTGAAATATAGCTGGAAATGTAAATGGCAGCCACTTCATGGAGAGCTTTTAGTGACAAGCTGAGCACTTTATATTTTAGCTTCTATGCAATGGGGAGACATTGACAATTTTGAGGAGAGTGCAAAGGTCCAATGTGTCTTAAGAAATTTATTTTCACAGCTGTATGGAGCTAGTCCATTAGATTGTAAACTCCCTGAGGGCAGAGACCATATTATCTTTTGCCTTTTTTTCTACCTACCACTTAGCATGGTGCCTGGCACTTAGTAGATGATTAGAAAATGCTTATTGACTATATAATTGGAGAACAGAGAGGAGTGAAGAATTTGGAAGCAAAGGAGACCATTAGAAATACTATAATAGAAGGGATTGATAGATAGGTACCTGAACTAAAGTAGTGACCATTTGAGTGGCAAGAAGACAGATTCAACTAATGTGAAGACAGAATCAACAAGTCTTAGCAACTAATTGGTTATTTGGGGTAAAGGGAGAGGAACAGTTAGGAATGACTCAGAGTTTTCCAACCTGGGTGACTGGAAGGATGGTAATGCCCTCTCCAGAAATAGGAATGTCTGAAGGAAGGGTTGGGTTAGGGAAGAAGATAATGAGTTCTGGTTTTGGACACACTGCATTTGAAATTCTGATGGGATGTCCAGACAGAAATGTCCATCAGGCTCTTGGCAATGCTGGCCTGGAGTTCAGGAAAGTGATTAGGGTTGCATATATAGATTTGTGCATCTATATATAGCTGATAATTGAATCAAGCCTATGTCTCAGCCATCTCTGCACTAGCCTTTCTCTGCCCCATTTGTCATTCTCTCCACCAACCTCTATTCCTATCTCAATAAGAACCATTAAGATCTCTCATTTGGCTTCTTCTAAGACTCTGGACAATCCTAAAATCTTGGCATTCGCTCCTTTGTGTGTCCTTATCCCCATCCTATCCCCATCACCAGGAGTTCCTATAGGGGGATGGAAATTGGAGAGTCCCAAACAAGGAGTCCTTTTGTCACCCAAGAGGGGCTACTCTAATGACAGGGTCCCAGGCTCCTTACTACTACATTATTGCAACTCTGGACAGGTCTTCAAAGGGAAAGAAGCAAGATCAGAATCCAGTTCTGGGGCTGTGAGTGACTCTTCAAGCTCATCGATTCTGAGTCCTAGACCATCAGACTTGGAAGGGTCTTTAATGGGTCAGAGACTATGAATGAGCCCTTCATGTAATCAAGATCTCACATGATTTGGCCAAACTAGAATCCATGTCTCTTGACTCACAGCTCACTACTCACCCATTCCTTAAAAGACAGCAAAAAATTGATATAGTTTTTTTTTTTTAAGAAAGAAATCTAGATTTGGAGTCAAAAGACTAGAGTTCAAATCCTGACTTTATTAATAATTCCCTTCATGACAAATCATTTTCCTTCTCTGAGCCAGAGTTTTCTCATCTGTAAAATGAGGCATTCGGACTAGATAAACTTTAGAATAATTTCCAATTCTAAAACTTATAATTTTGTGATTTGGGAACAAAAATCATAAAAATAACAATCATGTGGTGCTATAAGAGATGAGAGGAGACAGGATCTTTAGGGATTATTCTGGTTAAGCACTGTGCTGAGCACTTTATAAATCTTATATCATTTAATCCTCCCCACAATACTGGAAGCTATTTATTCTTCTTATTATCATTATTATTTTGCTGAGGCAATTAGGGTTAAGTGACTTTCCCAGGGTCACACAGCTAGTAAGTGTTAAGTGTCTGAGGCCACATTTGAATTCAGGTCCTTCTGACTTCGGGACTGGTGCCCTGGCCACTGTGCCATCTAGCTGTCTCTAGGTGCTATTACGACCTCCATTTTACAGTTAGTATGCTCTAAGGCTAGATATGAATTCAAGTCTCCTGGCAGTCTTCTAGGAGAAGTATGGTATAATGGGAAGACCACTAGAATCAAAGTTAGAGATCCTGGATGTGAATCTCAGTTCTCTATGTATTTCTTCTGTGACATTTGGCAAGTCCCTTCCCCTCCAGGAACTATTTCCTCATTTGTAAAATATAGAAGGTTGAGTTAGATACTTTCTAAGATCTCTTTCAGTCCTAGATACACTGTCCAGTCTATTGCCACTGAAAGGGCTCCACGTGGAATTCCATCTGTTCCCTACTCTCCCTGCCTGGAGATTGCCCATTGCTATGTAGTAGCATGACTCAGAGATGCAGCCAGAGTTCCAGAGATGTCCATTACTTGAGATCCCAGGCTACACAGATTATCATTATCATCATAACAACTAACATTCACATAGCTCCTTAAGGTTTGCAAAGCACTTTACTTATATTATTAAGTTCATTTGGTCCTCAAAACAGCCCTGAGAGGTAGTTTGTAAAATCCCCATCTTAACAATGTGGAAACTGAGGTTAAGAAACTTTACTGCCTTATGAGCATCCATCCATCTATCCATCTATCCAGAGATGTACTGTAGCCAGTTCAAATGTGCTCATGAAAGACAAGTGTTAAGTTTTCATGGTGAGCATTTACACTTAGGAAACTGAAAAACTTTACAGACCAGGGCTTAATTTATTGTTTTGTTGAGTGTCTAGAAGTTTAGTGAATGATAGGAAAACATGTTAATAATTTAGATAAAATTTTAAAATAAAATAAAAAATCTATGGATTACAGAATTTTTTTTGAAGAATTAGTTGTTAAACTTACCAATAAACTCCTGCATCCATCTATTCATTCATTCAACAACTTTTATTAGCAAACGCTCATTGAATGAAGCCTTTAGTTAGTTCAGTTCAGTGTTTGATTACCTTTTCCCAGCTTTCAAATCTAGGAACCATAAAAAATTCACTTCAGAGCTCCAGTTTTTGTATCTGAGATCAGAATGTACAAGAAACATGGTTACCCTGTTCCTTCCACCTTATTATAATATAGCACTTCTCTCCATCAAGGTACTGTAGACTTATAAAAAATATGGCCTGCTACTGGAAAAGGACACATTAGGACAGGTAGATGGTACAGTGACTAGAAGCACCAGCTCTTAGAACAACAGCTCATCCCTCAAGGATTAGCTCAAATGCTCCCTCCTCCAGGAAGACTTCATCCACTAAATATAATTTATCTTTCCTCAGACCTCACTCGGCATTTTATACCTCTCTTAAGAGCCATATCATTCCATTTTCATATCATATGTCCTGGATCAGGGCCTTTAAAAATATCTTTACATTTCTAGTGCCAAGGAATATGGGTAGATGCCTAGAAATCATCTGTGAGATTGAATTAGATTTAATAGTTTTCAAAGAAGGCAAGTTTGGTTTGTTGGGGTCTAGAAGTCCTTCATTCTAAGCCAAATATTTTCTGTTATATAATTTAAATTCCTAATTCATTTCCATTAAACTAGTGCCGATTGAGCACTTACCATTTTGTACAACCCTATGCTAAGTGTTTATGGTGAGTACTTGAAGCAAGCCCCTTTCATTTTGGGGGCTCACTTTCCCCATCAGAAAAATGAAAAAGTTGGAACAGGTGATCTCAAAGGACCCTTTTTGTATTAACCTTCTATGAATCTATGTGTACCATAACACCACTTAGGAGTCCAACCCCATGCCCACCCTTCCTAGGGACCCAAGAGAGGCTTTCGGCATCCTGAAATTAAAAGTTTCCTCTAGCATCCCCATTATCTCTTTGCCAGCTCCCGGGAGGATCCTGAGGAGACAATGGTGAGACTGACACTGAGGTAATTATCTGTAATTGTTTGTGATGCCTAGAATGCTGCTTTATTTTCTATCCTACAGCTGGCTCCCAGGGCCTTTCCTGCTGGGAAGGTCCCCTGGGATGCAGGTCCCAAAAGTGATGCACCCTAAGCATCTTAGGGCAGAGAAAAGAAATTTAGGTCTCAAAGAAACCTGCCTCCAGAGGTCATAATTCCCTTCTTCTTCAAACATGATGCTGGATGATCATTTGTCAGATATGTGGTCTATTAGTCTATTAGTCAGTCAATAAGCATTCATTAAGTGCTTACTATGAGCCATCATTATGCTAAAGCATGAAAGAGGAAAAAAGAGGCAAAAAAGTCTCTGCCTTGAAAGAGTATACATTCTAATGGGGAACTCATGGAAACAACTCGAGACAGGTAAAATATGTGTAGAATATATCACAGTAATTTGAAAGGAGAAAGCACTTGCAGGTACAAGGATGTGGAAATATCTCTTGCAGAGGGTGGGTTTTGAGCTGAGGCTCAAAATAAGTCAAGAGATATTAAGAAGTAGGCAGAGAGGAAATCTTTTTAAGGTAGTGGTTAGATTAGATAGCACAGATTAATTCTGGAAGTGAGTTTAGAACATACAACAAATAATATCAGGGTTGGGAGGAAGCTTAGAACATAGAACACAGAATCAGAGTTAAAGGGAACCTTAAGATATGTCGTAGAATAGTCCATCCTGGAAAGTACCTTAGAAAACAGGAAGCAAAACCTGGAAAGAATGTTAAACACAAAAAGTTCTAGGCCTGAAAAGTACCTTAAAGCATAGAATTTAAGATTTAGAAGTGATCTTAGAAGCCATTTCATCTAACTTTCTTATAGCATAAGTAGGGAAAATGAGGCCCAGAGAAACGAAGTATCTTCCTTCTGACAGTCATACAGAGAATTAATGACACTGCTTTATATGTCACTGCTAATAAAGAAATAGAGCATGGGCATCTGGTTCCTTTTTGTACCAAATAGGAATCTGAGGTGGAGGTGAAAGTCTAGGCTTGGATAAAAATCCTTACTTTCTTTTTAAAAAACAGCCATAAAATGAAATTTCCTACAAATCTTATGAGTTATGTTCGTTTATCTGAAACTTCCCGATGTTTTATTGATTAGCTTTGGGATTGGGTTAGCTCTTAGATACAAAGTGTTCTCAATCATCAGAACAACCAAGGCTCCATTCTATTTTCAAAATATATTTATTTTCTCAGTTTTCATCCAAAATCTGGAAAACAATATAGTGTAGGGCAAAGAATGTCGGCTTGTGAATCAGAATAACTAGAAACTAGTCCTAACTTTGCCACTGCCTAGTGACCTCAAACAAGTCACTTTTCTCCCTCCTGGCTACCTTCTCCTCTCTAGCCTGAAAGGGCCTGGACAATTTGATCCTACAAGTTAATCCCAGCTTAAGATCCTATAATTCTAAAATGCTTAAGGGAGACTTGTCTTAGCAATGACCAATTCTAGTTCTGACAAACTTTGATTTGAACAACACTCAATCAGCAAACATCTATTATGTGAAAAAATGTATTGTAAATAAAAAGGCTGAGTAGTCTTGATGCCTGGATGTCTATAAAGGCACACATATACATATACACCCTGCATGCATGCACACATACACATGCACATGCAGAAGTAGCACATGTCAAGTTGGGAAAAGAAAATAGTCCATTTACCTGCACACACTCAGGTGCAGTAATAGAATGTGGAATGTCAGAGCTGGAAGGGAGCCTTGAACATAGTATATGAGGGCTGGAAGAGGCCTTAGAACATAGGAAATCAGAGCAGGAAAGGATCTTAGAATATAGAAAGAGCTGGAAGGGAGCCTGGAATATAGAATGTGAGAGCTGGAAGGAACCTTAGAATATAAAATGTGAGAAGCTGAAAGGAAGTCTAGAATAGAGAATGTGAGAGCTGAAAGGAACCTTAGAACACAGAATGTGAGACCAGGAAAGGAAAAACTTGAAGTGAGCCTAGACATAGTCAGAAAGGGGTCTTGGCAAATTTTGTTGGTCTCAGAGGTGGGGAAACTGAGGAGGAAGAGAAGAAAGGGGAGCTGGCTCACCTAAAGATTCACAGAAAGTCAGTGACTGAGCCGGAGCTTACCCCTGTGTGCTCTTTCTGCTTCACTGCCTCCTGAGCTTGCCCAAGGGCCCTCACGAGGCACAGGGCTCCTTGCTACACTCGTTCACCAGACTGATTCCTGCCTGTCCAGTGTGTCTGTTTCCCCAGACAACAGATGGTCTTGGAGGAGAGGGGGCCGGCCTGACACCGGCAGTCCTCAAGAGCTTGGTAACCAGGCAGCGGACTGTGCCAAGAAAGCCTGGCTCTGGCCAGCCCAGGGCTAAGACTGTCACTTGCTGCCAACTCAGACCCTGTGCCTTTCCAAGAACCCAAGACGCCCAAGGCTGAGAAGGAAGTGGAATGTAGTAAGAAAGGGAGAAAGGGACCAGAACTTGGCTTTTTCCCTTTTAGAGGGATGGCTTGGTTGGCTCTGGACTTTTGAGTCATGCAAGAGAATTTGGGGAGAGACGAGTGAAAGGATGCTTGAGCACTCTGACTGAATGCAGACTGACAGCATTGGGCGGCCCATGAACCACAGGCCACTGCAGAGAAGGAAGTCTCTTTTTCCAAGGGACAGATGCATCTGTGATCTGTACATTCTCTGTATCAAAGCCATGTGCCAGACATTCTGTCCAATGGAAAGGGGGGTGCAATACCCCATTCTGTATACATGTATCCCACACAAATGCAGCTTGATGGTGCAAGTGAATAAAGTGCTAGAATTGGAGTCAGGAAGATGGGAATTCCAACCTAGCCTCAGATACTTGCTGGCTGTGTGACCCTGGACAAGTTACTTAATTCTGCTTGCCTCAGTTTTCTCATCTGTAAAATTGGGATAATAAAAATTATATCTATTTCCTAGGATTGTTGTGTAGAGAAATAAGGAACAATATGTATAAAGTGCTTCAACATTTTAGAGTTATATATAAATGCTAATTCTAATATTGTCAGATATGTATCCAATTCCCCGGGTCAAGCATAAACATATACAAGCATATGCTCAAATATAAGCACTTACTCATTAGCACACAATTAATTCCCACACAATTATGTGTGCCAGGCCCAATGCAAGGTGCTGGCAATATAAAGGCAATGAATGAAGAAGCAATCCCTATTTTAAAGGAATTGAAATTTTAAGAAAATGTGCCTCCTGCCCCATATTGCAGGTAAATAATGCACATTTACACCATAGAGATCCACATACATAGAGATCCACATACATAGCTACACCCATATATACATATATATCTATCCACATGTGTATGTGTGTATGTGTACATAGATAAGATGTACACACATGCATAGGAAACATAACTGTAGGAAGACATAGATATGTAGAAGATGGATGGTTCCGATCCCACTTGAGGTTGCTGAAGAGAGAAGAAGACTCTAGGAAGAAGCCAGAATGAGAGGAATTGACAGGCTGCGTCATGTCCCTTGGTTCTCTAGAGACTTTTGGGATATTTCCCTTTGGCTGAGATCTGGGACTCTCTCTTAGTTGATCTGTTAGCTGCTCCCCCTGGAAGAGCTCCTTTCCTTCATTCTGTACAATCTGCTATATATTTTCCAATGTAAACTTTCTCTGATTTTTTCAATTTTATTTTATCAATTTGGATAAATAGGTTTCTTGGCTAAGGACTATATATGTTCATTGTAGAACTGATATTTGGTAAGCATTGAAAATTTGGAGTATCCCTTTCCCCATTAACGAATAGCAATCAGAAGGTTTAAAGAAGATAAATAAACGTAATTCTGGCTCAGGACTGTTTGCAGAGTGGCCAAGATTCTGGCCCTAATCTCCTGCTTTCCTCCTACCGGGAAATCGTCTCCCTGGGAGAAGAGAGGGGTAGGGGAATAAAGGCTAGAAATGACTATTCTGCCTCCCTTTGAGCCATACAGTGATACCCCCATTCTATAGGGGGAAGAACCACAAGAGACCTGAAAACCCTGAAAAGACTCTCTTATCTGTTCTCTCCAAATCCTTCCTGTTCCTCATCAAGGCTCAGGCCATGGATCTTTACAGAAGAAAAGAGATTTTCATATCAATGAGCCAAAGGGCTTTGGGTACATTTATACATAGATCTAACTATCTATCTGTCTGTCTGTCTGTCTATCCATCTACATATATATGCATGTATATATACACACAGCCCACATGTATGTATATGCACATACATATATGTGTATTTGTATTATGTATTCAGGCATATGTGTATGAGTGCATGTGTATGTGTATTTTATATATAAAAGTATGTATATTGATAGTGTATGTATATATGCATAGGTATATATGTGTATATATGCAAACACTTAATCACACACTTACATCTGTACAGACACACATGCTTATCCAAGAAGATGTACACACACTGGTAATGTCCTCACACACACAAACACACATATTTGCAAACACAGACATTCCCCCAGGTAACACGACTATTCATACATACATATAAATGAGTGCACATACCTGCACTGACTGACTAGAAATAATTCAGCCAGGTGTCCCTCGGCTATGTGGGCAGAAGGTACCCAGATGGTTGGGCTGTCTAATGGGCAGAGCAGACACAGCTGTTTTCTGGGGCTGTTGGCTACCCTGGGAAGGCCTGGCCCTCAGCCCAGGGGAGGGGCCTGAATGGTTCATTTCCGTCCTTCCCATCCCACAGAACCACATGGGCCTCTGTGGGTCTATTTTTAAGCCAAAGCTGAGCAATTTTCAGCCTAGTGCCATCACTCTTAGGGTTTGGAGAGGAGGTGGGGAGAGAAGGGCGGAGCAGCTCCTTCCTCTCCAGGAGCTCTGACATCAGTGTGGGATCTGCAGGAGGTCAACCCTCAACCAGAATACCTGCTAATAACTAGGGGGAAATGGCCAGTCAAAGCAGCAGCCTATTAACACGTCCTCACACTCTACCTGCATCTACCTCTCCCAGTCATGGGATTAAGATTTTCCCTTTGATCCACACTGATAATAGGCTCCTGATATAGAGCTGGAAGGGGACATGGATATTTTCTTGTCCACTTTGTGACCTTGAGATTTCCTTTCAACTTAAAATCTAGGATCCTGAGCAAATGTGAATTTCTAACCTTCCACTTTACAGATGAGGAAGTTTAAAGCAAGACTTCTTCGAGGCCATGCAGGTAGGAGGATTGAAAGGTGACTTTGCTAATTCCAGACTCTGTATTCATCCCTACTCTGCTTTGTATCTACAGAGGTTCTTAAACTGGTACTCACCAACCCCCAAAGGATTCAAGGGTAGATCTCACAGAGTCCATACACTTGGATGGGGGGAGCCCCACATCTTTATTTCCCCTAACCTCCTATCTAAAATTAACTTTTCCTTCAATTACTTAATTACTTAAAATTATTATTCTGAGAAGATTTTTATCAGATTGCCAAAGCGGTCCATGGCACCAAAAACATTGAGTCCTTCTGTCTCACTAGATAGAAGAAGATTCAGCAGGACTTTGCCCTACTGTGAAGATGGCATCTAAGTAAAAAAAATGCTCTTAAGAATGACCTCAAACATTGAAGAATTGCTGAGTGAATTATGATAGTGGATAGAGGGTGAGGCTTGGAGTTATCTTCCCGTAATCAAATCCAGCCTCAGACACTAGCTGTCTAACCTGGGCATGTTTGCCTCAGTTTTTTATTTGTAAATTGAACTGGAGAAGAAAATGGCAAACCACTCCAGTATCCTTTGCTGAGGAAATCCCAAATGGGGTCTTGAAGATTCAAGGCATGATCAAACAACAACAACAACAATAGATATTATAAAAATACTTGTGTGCTATAAGAAATGACAAAAGGAATTAATGCAAAGTAAAGCCAGCAGAGTGAGGAGAACAATTTATCCAACAACAACAACATTGTAAAGACAAATAACTGAAAAAAACTCAAGAATGCTAGTCAATGTGATAACCAGACAGGATGCTGGAGGAAGTGTATTGCCCACTTCCTGGCAGAGAGGCAACAGATTCAGGAAGCAAAAGGATGCCTACATTTGAAGACATTGACAATGTGGGAATTTGTCTTTGCTTGAGAGTTTTTTTTTCCTATTTTCCTTTTAAATTTGGGTTGGGTAGGAGGAAAAGAGAAAAATAAATGCTTGTTAATAGAAAATAGAAAAAATATCTCTGGAGGGACAAAAACCATGCCAGAAATCCTTGGGAAGAAGGTACATTCATTTTAAATATTGCTTGAAGTCTGGTAAAGTAGAAAAAATGTTGAATTTGGAGACTGTGTTTGGATTAAATCTTAAGCGTATTAGAGATCATCAAATGTAAGCCTTTCCCTTTGTGGGTAAAGAAACTGAGTTTTCAGACAAGTTAAGTGACTTATTCAAGGACACAAAGGTAGGATGTAGCAGAGCCAAGAGTATGTCTTAAGTAAAGGCTACAGCTGGGATTTGAACCCAGGTTTTCTAATTACCAATACAATGCTCTCTCACTAAAAAATCCTTCTGAGCACCAGGAGCATCTAGTGGCGTTTGGTTGAACAAATGTTATTAAGCACTTTCTATAGGCACCAAGGTAAGTGCTAGGAAGAAAAAAGACAAAAATCAAACCATTCTTGCCCTCAGTAAACTTTCACTGAGATGAAACAATATGTCCATAGATAAGAAAATGCAAAACAGATGCAAAACAATTTTAAGTGGGAACACCTAAATAAGTAGGGATTCAGGAAAAGTCTCTTCTTGGCTTGAATTGAACCTGAAAGGTAGGTTGAGTTTCCAAGAGAAATAGGAAAGAGAGGATACATTCCTGGAGTAGAGGACAGCCTGTGCAGATACATAAAGAAATGTGTATAAGGTCAGTTGGTTGAAAAGTACAATATATGAGAGGGTATGATTTGAAAACAGTGTGGAAAGATGAGCGGGAGGAAGAGTGTGAAGGGCTTTAATTGAAAACAGGAGAGTTTGCATTTTATCTTATAGAAGGAAGAGGGAAAAAACGATATCAACACAATCAGACCTGGGTTTTAGGAATATCAAATTGACAGGTATGTAGAAAATGGATTGGAGAGGAAAAAGATTGGAGACAGAGAAAGGCTACCATGGCAGTCTAGATGAAAGGTGATGAGAATCTGAATTAGGCTGGTAGCTGAACAACAAGCAAGAAGTGGATGAATGTGAAAATGCTGAGGAAAAATAAGTAAGTCTGGAAGAAGTTTTTGGGGAAAGATAATGAATTCTGGAATGGACTAACTGAGATGGAAATTGCAAGAGAGAGGTCCAATGGGTAATTAGTAATATGAGATTAGAGTTTAGGATAAAGATGTGACCTATATATGTAGATTTAACCCAAAGGACCTGGTGAAATGGTGAAAATAACTAGGAAAGAGGGGGAAAAACCAGGAAAAAGAGGCGAGAGGGAAGAGAAGAAGGAGAGGGGAGATAAAGAGAGATTGAAAAAGAGAGGAGGAGGGTGAGAAATGAAAGGAGAGGAAATAAAAGGAGAGGAGAGAGAATCTATGGAAAGAAAAGAGTTTAGGACAGAATTTTTTTAGGTGATTGAGGCTTTGAAGACCATGTCTTTGGTCTTTGAGCCTTCCACTCACTTGCCCTCAGAGCCATAGCTGTTCATGCTGTCCTCAATGGATTCATGGCTGGCTTGACGCAAAGTCCGGCTGGGCATCTCCACGGCCAAACCAGTCTCTGTGCTTCGCTGGATGGCTCCTTTTAGTCTCCGGCCATCTCCATCTATGAAAGCAAATGAAGGACAGGAAGGTATAAATACACATGGGGAGAAGAAAACTATGGTACGTTCTCATTAGTTTCTCACCCGTACATCAGGAATCAGAATAGCTGATCTCTAAAATCCCTTTTTACTTGATATTACATGAAACTATAGTCTTAGGTTGTTCCTTCATGGGATCAGCAAGGTGGCTCAGAGAATAAAGTGCCAGACTTGGAGTTAGGAAGACTTAAATTCAAGTTTTGCCTCAGACACTTACTAGCTATATCCCTTATTCTTTGTCAGTATCAGTTTCTCCATATGCAAAATGGGGATGAAAATAGCACCTGTCTCACAGTGTTGTGAGGAATATATGAGATATGTATGTGCATATTTTACAAATATTGTATGGTACCTTGCAAACCTAAAAGTGCTATATAAATGTTGGCTACTTTTATTTTATGGAGGAAAAATCTGAGATTCAAAGAGATTAAACTTGATCAAGGTTATAGAAATAATGAGAAGCAGAAGTAGAATTTGAATCCAAGTCACATGACTTAGATCCCCATATTCATTCTACTAGACTTTACTGCCCTTAAGGATCCAATTGGATTGAGACTTCTTCCCATCACTTACTAGTCATGGAATATTGACTAAATCACCTTGGACCTCAGTTTCCTCCTGCATAAAGTAAGTGATAATACTTGTATTATTCAACTCATAGGTATGAGGAAAGTGAGACCATGTAACCCTTGTGGAAGTGACACCCCGCCTCAATTACTGGTTCATCAGTGTGACTTGTAAAGCCTTCCATAAAAGAGTAACATGCACTGAAGCAAGGTAAAATGAGCAGAATCAGGACAAGACAACATTGTACATAGCAACAGTAATATTGTTCAATGATCAGCTGTGAAGGACTTAGCTCTTCTCGGCAAAATCTAAGAAAATTTTGAAAGACTCATGATGGAAAGTGGAGGAACTGATGGAGCTGAATGCAGATAGAAGCATGTATTTTCTTTATTTTCTATGTAGTTCTTGAGTTTTTGTTTTATAAAATGTTTTTTGTTTTATAAAATGATTAACATGGAAATACATTTTGCTTGTATTGTATGTGTATATGTATACACTATATTAAATTGCTTGCTTATTTCAACGGAAGAGGTAGGGAAGAAGATAGGGAAAAAATTTAGAACTAAAAAAAATTTAAATGAATGTTAAATTTTTTACAAGAAAATTGGGGAGAAAATAAAATATTAAATGTAAAGCCTTCCACAACTTGACTCTTACTACTTTTACAGTCTTCTTACTCCTTACACTTCATCCCATTCCCCACATATTGTGTCCAGTCTAGTGACAATTACTTTCTGTCTGGCCCTTGGAGAACACTCCATTTCTTGACTCTACATTTTCACTGATTGTCTCTTATGTCTTTCTCACCTTGTCTCCACTGCTTGGCTTCTCTGACTTCCTTCAAGGCCCAACTATAATCCCATCTTCTACAGGAAGTCTACCCTGATCCCCTTAGTTCTAGTGCCTTCCCTTTGTTGATTGTCTCCAAATTATCTCCTAAGCATCTTGTTTGAACACAGTTGTTCATTTGACTGTGAGCTCTTTGAGAGCAAGGATTGGTTGGGTTTTTTTTAACCTTTGTGTCCCCATGCTTAGTAACAGTCAGTTCCTAGCAATAATAGGTACTTATTTGTTGACTGAAACTTAAAAAAAAAAAAAGGGTATATAAATAAAAGTAGTTTATTGCCCCCATCTGAAGTAGACCTTACATTGACATCCTGGAGAAAGACACTTTGAATTTTTTCTGGTGTCTCTCTATGTTTTAGTGATTTTTTTCCTTCTCCCAGGTCCCAGGGTACCCAAGCTTCATATAGCTCCCCTTCAAATAAAAAAGTTAATAGTTTTGTCTCTTAAAGATGCTATCTACCTAGACAAGCACTAATAATTGAAGAAAGTAGTCTCTGATGCTGGTCCAAGAGACATATTTTCATCTTCAGATAATGGAAGAGTTCTCACAGAAGGGGCAGACTTATTCTGTCCAACCCCCACAAATAGAATTAGGAACAAAGGAACAAAAATGTGGGTTTAGCCCACTATAAAGGAGAACTTTTTAACAATTGGAGGGGTCCAACAATTGTAAGGGAATTCTGGGCAAACAGTGAATGAGCTCCTGGTTTCCAGGAGGAGTTCAACAAAGGAATATTCACAGACTCATATTCTCTCTCTCTCTCTCTCTCTCTGTCTCTCTCTCTTTCTCTCTGTTTCTGTCTTTCTGTCTCTGTGTATCTGTCTCTGTTTCTCTCTGTCTCTGTTTCTGTTTCTCTCTGTGTGTCTATCTCTCTCTCTCACACACACATACACACACAGATATGAAGATATATACACTCAGAAATAGATAGGAAGCAAAAAGACAAGCCCAGGTATGTGAAGATGTTCAGATAAACACACAGACAAAAATAATTGTTTCAAAGACACACAAATGTACAGAGATAGATACATACTGAGAGGCACATGAAGGTACATACAGATAGGAAGACATACATATGGATATATACTAAGAGTCAGATGTACTCATTCATATGCAGGCAGACAGAAAGCTATACACAGGCAGACAGAAAACAGATCCCCGCACATATACATACATGAAGACAGAAGCACATACAGGCTAGAGACAGAAAGACTTGAGTTCAAATATGGCTTCAGGCACCAGCTGTGTGATTCAAGGCAAGTCACTTAGCCATCTTTGCCTCAGTTTCCTCATCTGTAAAATAAGCTGGGGAAGGAAATGGCACTCCGGTATCTTTGCCAGGAAAACCCCAAATACAGCAAGAAGAATTAGATACAACTGAAAAATGACTGAATAACAGAAAGAAAACATACAGATAGGATGTTACAAGGACAGCCATGTCCACAGATACATATATACATCAGTGGACAGCAGCCCAAAGAGAAGTGCACATTGCGCTATACACAACTACTGACCTGAACAAAGGAAGACAGACAAAAAGCCCCTGCAGAGACAGACAAACAGATAGGAAGATTTCCTCCTGCCCTCTGCCAGCAAACACAGAAACCCGTGCACAGACTCAGACACAGATGCCCACTGGAATTGAATCACACAGACCAGAAAGTCTACACAGAGAAAAAGAGAGCCATATAAGCACACATGGATATGACACAGAAAGAGATACAGAAATAGAACCAGAGACCTATATACGGCCCCATCACAGAGATGCAGTAACACAAAAGTTATCGCCTTTTGTAGACATGGAATACACACACACCCACCCACACCCACCCACCCACCCACACACACACACACACACACACACAACCACAACCACAGAGATAAAAATAACAACGTCAACAAATAAATAACATTTACGCAGAGCCTACCATATATGCCAAGCACTGCACTTTGCAATTATTATCTCATTTGATCCTCACAACAACCCTCGCAGTGGGGGGAGAGGGGGAAGGGGAGGTGCTACTATTATACTCATTTTGCCAATAAGAGAACTAAGGCAAATAGGTTAAGTGGCTTGTTCTAGGTCACACAGCTAGTCAGTGTCTGAGGTTGGATTTGAACTTCCTGATTGCTGTCCCACTACTCATTCACTGTATCACCAAGCTGTCCCTTATAGACACACAACCAGAAACAATCACAGACACAAATGGAGACAGATACAAGGAGCATCTCAGACACAGTCCCGAAAAACTGTCTATGTCTCTGTCTGTCGTTCTATTTCTGTCTCTGTCTCTGTCTGTCTCTGTCTCTCCATTTGTCTGTCTATCTCTGTTTCTCTGTTTCTGTGTGTGTCTCTGTCTCTTTCTCTGTGTGTCTCCCTGTTTTTCTCTCTGTCTAGGTCTGTGTGCATTTGTCTCTCTGTGTCCCTCTCTGTCCCTGTCTCTGTCCCTTTATGTCTGTCTGTCTCTGTGTGCCTCCTTCTCCTACTCTGTTTCTCTGTCTCTTTCTATGTCTCTGTGTCTCTGTGTGTATTTCCCTGTTTCTCTCTCTGTCTAGGTCTGTGTGTGTGTGTGTGTGTGTGTGTGTGTGTGTGTGTGTGTATGTATGTGTTGGTATCTGTCTGTCTTTGTCTCTGTCCCTTTCTTTCTCTGTATATCTCTTTTTTCTCTGTCTTTCTTTCTGTTTCTCTTTTTCTGTCTTTCTCTCTGTTTCTCATCTCTGTCTCTATGAATATGTTTCTCTGTCTCCCTCTGTCTCTCTCTGTCTCTATCTCTGTCTCTCTCTCTCTGCCTTTGTATTTCTATCTTTATTTCTCTCTGTGTCTATCTCTGTCTCTGTGTCTCTCTCTGTCTCTGTTTCTGTCTCTGTCTCCGTGTCTCTCTTGTCTGTCTTTCCGTTTCTGTCTCTATCTCTCTGTCTCTCTCTGTTTCTCTCTGTCTCTCTTTTTCTCTCTCTGACTCTCTCATTAGGGGGCAAATCCCTGCTTTGAAAATTTACCCTCTCATCATCCCCACTCCCTCCCACCCTGCCATTTTGCAGAGCTAAGCAAGATTTCTTTCTTTCTCTCTCTCTTCCCACCAGGACCTGACACATTTTTCCAGGAAGAGAAAAACTGGAATAATGACAAATAACTGCTTGAAGCTGGAGCTGAGAGGGCACTTTGTGGCTGTCTTTGATTGTGGTGGGAGGGGGGCTCTTGTTCTTGATGGTGTGAGCTAGGGAATTGGATCCCCAGCAAGCCACGATCCAGGAGGAGCCTCAAAGACGACTAGAATGGAACAGTACTTCAAGATTCCATCATCTAATACTACCTCATTATTCTGCAGAAGAGGAAACTGAGGTAAACCAGGCACTGAGTGGCAGAAGCACTAAATCCAGCTTTTGGTTCACTGTCCCTCATTGTCTTGACACCAAACACAAGAGAAACTTAGAATAAGCTAAAATTCTTTCTTCTCCTATTGCAACATCCGTCTGAAGCTGTAGCAAACAAAAGGGACAATGGGTGAGGAACCAGGCACAGGTAAAGACCAGTAGAGGCAGATGTGGCAGATGAGGGCAGCCAAATCAGGCCCTATGCATTAATGAAAGTAAAAGTGGAATGAATGGCCATTTGGGGAGTAAAAGGAAGGTGCCCTTATCTCTAACTTATGTTTGAAATTCCCTCTTTAATTATTCATTCTTCTAGCCAAGATTTTATTCTCCATTATGATACAAAGACCTCTAAAAGGGGGTTAGCAGTCATGTAAACCTGAGTATAAGTTTATCTGGGTTTTCTGAAAGAAGGTTTTGATAAGACGGGGAAATGCAAGAGCTGGATTTGGGGTGGAGGGTAGTTTTGGATAATACAGATTGCACAATTTTGCCTCTAACAGATAAGGAAACTAGGGCCACAAAGGCTCAAATCAGAATCATAGAACTTTAGAGATGACCTAATTGAAACCTCTCATTTTACTGAGAAAGAAACTGAGGTCCAGAAAGGGCCTCTCATCATATCCTACACTTCTCTGAACTTCAAGATCCAGGGTCCTTAGGGACAGTATTGTCATCTGGATGGACAGATGTCCCATCCCCCTATCCACAGCCCACATCCCAGAGAATGAGATAATAATAGCTATCATTTATGTAGTACCATATGAGATAGGCAGTGCTAAATATTTTGTATCCCCATTTTATCGCGGTGTAAACTGAGTTTCAAAGGAAAAAAGTGACTTCCCTAAGACCACTTAGTTAGGAAAGGGAAGATTTGGTCCTCCAACAAACACCTTCTAATTCCAAACCCAGAATTCTTTCTAGTACATCATGCTGCCTTGTATCCATGTCAAGCTAAGGACTTTTGTTTGGCTGTCGCTAGGGTTGGGTCCAGGCCTGAAGAGGAAGGGAAATGACCAACCCCCTGCTGCCTCTTTCCTCCGGTCCATGATCCTCTCGGCACCTCCGAGACAAAACCTTTCCAAGGCTCTGCTGTCTCTCTTCTCCTCCCCACCAGCTCATCACTCCCAGTCTTTGCTATTTCCAGCTGCTCCCGCCCTCACACGCCTCCCCCAGGCTCCTGCCAGCACTGGCTCTGACCCAGCCCTGGATGCTTTGGCCTGGGTGGAAGTAGCCCTCCCCCATCCCAATGGCCTCCCCCTCGTGATAGTCACTGCCCGACTCCTCAATTTTAGATTCCTTGGTCTTAAGAGCATAAAAACTCCTCATTTCCACTGGTCGTCACAGAATGTTAGAGAGGGAAGGGTCCTAACTGGTATAATTCCTTCCTTGCCAGAGGGGGAAAGTGAAATCTAACGAGATTAACTACCCACCTTCCCCCCCCTCCCCCCAGTGAATGGAGTCAGAACTAGAACCCAGACCTCTTGAGCCTGTGATGCTCTGCACCATACCTGCCTTTGAGCATCCCGAATAAGGTGGAGCCTGCTTCCTGGTCCTTTCAGCCTTGTTGTTTTGGGTCCTTCCCCTTGGGAATGGCAAGAATTGAATCTGGGTCTGGCCACAGCTGTTGCCTCCACTGAAATTAATTGATATCGACAAAATTGGGGCTGGTGATTAACTGAGGGGCCGAGCAGACGGCCAAGCATTGAAGTTAACGTGATGGGGTGGGGGGAGTACAATCCACTCCTGGGGCCTTGCTGGGTCCAGATCAATTCAATCTGCCTGGCTGAGGCACCCGGCCTCCTTTGTTCTCAACACCTTTCCTACTCCCAGACTGCCTTGAAAGAAGTGATGTAGACGGAGGCCTGCATCCCTGAGGGAGCAAAATTGCTTTGGCTTGTTCCAATATAGATTCCTCTCTGTTATATGAGCTATAAACCATTAGATGTTTGAAGCACGGGGTGTGAATCCAGCCCACCCCCAAGATTTTTCTTTGAAGCGGATTTTTTTAAGGAGAGAACATGGTGAAAAGCACCGTGGCTTTGTAGTCAGAGGACTTAGACTTAACCATCATCTCTACCTGTATGATCTTGGACAAATCATTGCCAAACCACCCCACTCAACATCAATATCCTTCTCTGTTAGACATGTTGGTAACTAGTCTTTATTTATATAATTACTTTTATTATTTTTTAATTGTATTATATTTATTGTATTTTATTTTTCCAAATACATGTAAAGATATCAACATTCATTAAAATTATTTTCAACATTCATTTTTGTAGGACTTTGTGTTCTAAATTTTTCTCCCTCTCTTCCATACCTTCCCCCTCCCCAAGACAATAAGCAATTTGGTATGAATATGTGGTAGTTCATATTTATAAAGTACTTAAATATTTGCAAAGTACTTTACCAAGGTTTCATTTGACCCTCACAATGACCATTGAAGGTAGGTGCTATTATGATCCTCATTTTACACAGGGGGAAATGCAGACATAAACAAGTTAAGTCACTTGGACTAAATTTGAGTCCAGATTTGAACTGCCAAGCCCTGACTTCAGGCCTACCATTCTATCCATGCACCAACTATGAGCAACTTCCATTTGCAAAGTAATTTATAGTTAAAAAGGCACTTTTTACAATAACTCTATGAGGTAGGTGATACAAATGCTATTACCCCATTCTTCAGAGAAGGAAACTGATACTTGGAGAGGAAGTAGCTTAAGAGTCAATAGCTTGGAGCTGGAAGACACTTCAGAGACCACCAACCCATACTTGAAACAGAAACTCTCTCTAATATATGTCTTTCTTACAGATGAGCTTGCAGCCTTTGCTTGAAGACCTTCAGTGGCAGGGAGTCCGCTACTTCCTGCACATCCCATTTTTACATTGCTCTAATTGTTCAGAATATTTTTTTTTACAAGAAAAAAAAATCTCTGCAATTTAATCACATTGATTCTAGTTCTGTCCTCTAGGGCCAAGCAAAATGAATGCAATTCCTCTTCCAAGTGACAACTTTCCTTAAGATAAGACAGTTATCACTACCTCCCAGTTGTCTGTTCAGATGAAGTCTTTTCAAAACCCAGTTCTTTCCTCAAAAAGCCCAAGTCTGGGGTCCTCACCTCATCCTCCTTAGTCTTCTTTGGATATTGTCCAATATAGCAATTTCTTTCCTAAAATACAATACCTAGATAGAGACAGTGACTAGATTTGTGATTTCATTGGTCCAAGGAATTCCTGGGTGAGGAAACATCTATCAATGTTGACCAGCACCTTCTTTGCAATTTAGAGAGTTGCCTAGAGCCCCATTAGACAGACACACACACACAAGATGAACAGGATTAATTTTGTATGACCAATCATTGATGGAATCATATTGTCTCTTTTTGATCATCACCTTTCCAGACACTCACTAGGCAATCATTAAAATAATATATTTTACCATTTTGTCATACATTAAAATGAATCTTCTTGGCTTCTAGCTTGCAGAATGCATTTTCTTCCCTTTTTTGAAACATCTGTTTAGAGAGTCTTAGAGAGCTGCCAACAGAACTGAGGGGGATTTACCCATGGTCTCACAGCTTGGACCTATCAAAGATGGAACTTCAACCTAAGACTCCTGGCTTCCAAGCCAGTCCTCTTTGTACTGAAGGATTCTGCCTCTAGAACAGATCATAATATTTGAGATTAGTCTGCCAGAGGAGGAAACAAGGAAGTATCTTTCCAGTCTTATTTAAATGTGCCCTAAGATCACATCAACTTTTGTTGGCTGTCACATCAGATTTTTACCTCATCTTTAATTTGTAGACGCTCCAGGTTTTTTTTTCAAACAAATTCTTATGTTTCCATATCTCCCTATCTTGTTCTGTGGATTTGGCTTTTGAGCCCATATTTAACTTAACATTGCTGTTCAAATGTTTCAATTGTGTCTGATTCCTTATGACCCTACTTGGGGTTTTCTTAGCAAAAATACTGGAGTGGTTGCCTTTTCCTTCTTCAACTCATTTTATGGAGGAAGAAACTGTGACAAACAGTCACACAGCTAGTAAGAATTTGAGGCCAGATTTGAATTCAGGAAGAGGAGTTTTTGTGGCTTAAGGACTGGTACTCTATCCACTGTGCCATCTAGTTGCCCCAGCAGCTTGACTTTATATTTAACTTTTACTGTTAAGTTTCATATTACTCAATTTAGACCAGTGTTCTAGCCTGTCAAGATCCTTTTGGATCCTCCTCCACAATCCAGTGCATTATCTATCCCTGTTACCTGAAAATATGAAATTTTTAAAAATGCCACATATTTCTTTACCACACTGCTAGAATATTAGCTAATGCAAAGTCAGCCACAAATGATGTTGGGGACACTTCTCTAAGAGACTTTTTTCCAAATTGATATCAAACCATTGAATGGCTTTCCTTTGTGGCCAGCAATTTAACAAGTTCTAAGTCTATATAATTCATATAGACTTAGAGCATCTAGCCCAGTTATTTCTGTCTTGCCTACAAGAAAAGTAAGAGATACTTCCTCAAATGCTTTGAGATGAACTATGTCCATGGTATTCTCCTGATCTTTCAGCCTAATGATTGTCTAAAAAAAGCGAATAAGATTAACCTGGAATGACCAATTTTTGACAGTCACGTTGGCTCTTGGTGATCATCACGTTTCTAGACATTCATTAGCCAGTTTTTAATAATATATTCTAACATTCTGCCAAAATGAAGCTCCCTGGCTTCTAGTTTCAGAATCCATCTACATCCCTTTTTTTGGAGCATCACACAGCAAGCACATGTCAGAATTGAGACTGAAATCTATTTCCTCTAAGGATAGGATTCTTTCCACTTCATTATGCAGCTTCTTCTTATCGCCTGTGTCATCTCGAGAAAGTCAAGCAAGTAGCACCTTGCTGCTCTGACCCTGAGTTTCCCTATTTCTAAAATGAAGACATTGAATTGGATGGTGTATAATACAAAATATTTTGAGAATAGATGAGGGAAGGATTAGTCTAGGCAGTCGTTACTTGTTTATGAGCACCCACTGGGTACAGAATCTTAAGACGGTCGTGTGTATCCTATGGCTGGAACAGGAGATTTTTGTCTCTAACCTTGTGTTACCAAAGTAACTTAGTATAATAGAAAGAAGAGAAGATTTGCAGTAAGAGGATCTACATTGGAACCTTGACTTTATTACTTAATTTATGTGACTTTAGACATTTCCCTTCTCTGGGCGTCAGTTTCCTTATTTGTGAAATGGTGGGGGTAGGCTAGAAGGGTGGACTAGATAATGTCTAAGTTGCCTTGAAGTTCAGATATTTTATATTCCAATGGCCCATCACAGTCAATACCTTTAAGGAGTTCAGAGTCTATTTATTGCAAGCAATTGGGAGGTGCTTACCCCTGTCCTCAGTGCTGAATAGAACCAAAAGGCAAGCTTATCTTACCTTGTGAGAATGTGGACTATGAATAGGGACATGCCATAGGACCAGGAGCAAAAATGTCTTTTGGATGGCAGGAAGGTGGTTTCAGAAAACCAAGAGAAATAACCTAGTGTAATGTCTAACACTGGAGACAGAAACTGATGAGTCGGGGGAGTTTGGCCAGAGGGACAATGAGACTATAATGCCTTCTGGATGATGGCTTTCACTGACTTTGGAGCCTTTAGAAAACAATTTCATTTTTCTGAGTCTCAGTTTGTTTATCTGTAAAATGGGAATAATAATCCTTGAAAAATAATTATATATATATATATATATATATATATATGTTGTCAGTGTCCAGCACAACCCTAGCATCTAGAAATTGGGGCTATATTGGGGCAAATTGGGGAGATATATATATATATATAATTCTATTCACAGGATTGTTGTGAGTGAAAAAATTTGTAAAGTGCTATAGAAATGAGTTTGGCAGGGGGCTGCTTTGGCACAGGACTAGACTCCTGACAGCCAAAACATCTTCCTGAAGCCTAGAAAAAGACTGGAAGTAAATGTTGTAGAAGAATCATCTATTTGGGCTAAAGAAACCATGTGAATTCAGTCCCAGACTGGTTAAGTTCTCACGGTCCAAACTTTCAAGGGTTACAAGAACATAAATAAAAGGATTCTTGAGACTTGGACTCTGTTCCCCAAATCAAAGGCTTGCAGATAGAAATGGAAGAGGATTTAGAAATCATAAAGCCAAAATCCTCCCATTCGACAGATAAAGAAACTAAGGTCTTGAACAATATGGGCTTTAGTTTTCCTATTTGTAAAATTAAGGACATAAATCTTTAATTTATCATTTCTAGCTCTGTAATTCTCTGATTTTGAAGGCATTGTATGTTCATGAATACACATGTGTGTATAAACTGATACAGCTGTGTGGCATAGTGGATAGAATGTTGGATTTGGAGTCAAGAAGATCCAAATTCAAATATTGCTTCAATTACTTACTAGCCACATGATCCTCGGCAAGTCACTTATAGTCTCTCACTTTGCATTCTTATCTGCAAATTGGGGATAATAATAACACCTATCTTGCAGGGTTTGGGGAAAATGCTTTGCAAACCTTAAAGTACAATGTGAAAGTTAGCTATTATAAACACGTATTAAATAATAGCATGACCTCATGGAAAAGCGCTGGCCTTGAAATCAAAGAGATCCAGGTTTGAAAACTAGCTCTACCCCTTACTATGCCTCTGTAAGCTCAGTTTCTGTATCTGTAAACAGGGGAAACAAAATGCGCTTCCCTCATAAGACTGTTTTGAGAAAAGTGCTCCATAAAATTGGAAGCTTTTGAGAAACCCAACGAGCTACACATGTGTACATTGTGTGTCCACATGTTCCGAGGTCCTGTATCACAGCCTCGGGTCCTCCCCAACCCAAAAGATTCCAATTCTCTGCTTTGTTCCTGGAGACCATCTTGTCGGCTCCCTCCCAGGACAGCCTGGAGCCAAAAGGAACCAGCTGGAATCATCTGGCCTCCCAGTCACAGGGATCAGCAGGAGCCAACATTGCCTCAGCTGAGCTGCCCTTGGATGGGGAGGCTGGGAGACAAGCTGCCTGGGAATATAAGATTCCCACCCTTTCCATGGGCTCTCTGAATAGGTCCACATCCATGCTCTTTAGACATTTTATTTGCTGAGCTTCCATGGAAGCTTGCTCACTATGTTATGTGTGTCTCCTGATACTTTTACATGTTGTCAGTGTCCAGCACAACCCTAGCATCTAGAAAGCACTTAATAAATACTTGTTGACTGATAGTAGACAGAGTCACTGACAAGAACCCCAGGTTTCATATTCTGGCTCTTATCTGAGCTGTGTGACAGTGGGTTAGTCATTTCACCTCTATGAAGGTCAATTTCCTTATCCAAAAAATAAAGGAAAACAATACTTGTACCACTTGATTTCACTGGCCTATTGAGAAGAACTTGCTCTTTCTAAACTTTAAAATGCCCAAGAAACATGAATTATTATTATTAATTGTTGATGTTATGAGAATGCATGGGACATGCATATTGTTCCTCCATCCACTGGGCAAAAGGGCAGTAACCTTGCTCTTCCCCTCCAACTAATTCACAAACAAGACAATCGCACAACTTTCTCCCCTGACTCATTCCAGAGTCTTATTCCCATAGACTAAAAAATTTAACCTGATTCTGTCTTCATGAAATATAAACTTACACTTCCTTCTGTTCTGACTTTAGCAGAGAGGGGAGACAGCAGGCGGGTCACTGTCCTCAGTACCTCCTCTCTTGGCAGAATGATTGAGTAGAAAGTGCTTTGAGGATGGAAAAGTCAGGAGAGACACAGGTGCTAGTTTCAAATCTGTCCCAAATTTACCCTAAAGCCCTTGGATCTCCTAACTTTAGATTCTGCCAATGCTAAATTTTTTTGAGGTTAAGGAACTTGTCCAAGGTCACACAGGTAATAAGTGTTAAGTGTCTGAGGGCAGATTTGAACTCAGGGCCCGTGCTCTATCCACTGTGCCATTTAGCAGCCTCTATATTTTATAACATTATGAAGGATGTTAGAATAGATATCTTAGAGCAATTTCTCCTCAAACACTCTGTATTCTAAACTTTCTTTTGGGTCCGCTCTATTGTACTTTAGGAATCCTAATAAGAAACTCTACCTTCTTGTCCACTAACAACAGGCTGTCATTTTTATAAATAGTATATTTTATCTCATGTAACACAATCCCATGAAGTAGGTGCTTCATTTTGCGAGTGGGGAAACTGAGGCCTGGATAGCTTAAATGACTTGGCAAAAGCCACATAAATGGTACATGTGATAAATGTGGTATTTGAATCCAGTCAGCTATTAATACCCTATCCACCATGCTTCATCCTTTGCAGATGCTCAACCCAATCCTTTTACTGATTTCTACTTGGTGAATCAGATGAACTAGCTCTGGAGAAAGGGATATGTTTGGAAATGAACTGAGTTGGAATCAGAGAAAAGGTGTACTCCTGGGGTTGAGCCATCTCAAAGAAATCTCAGTCTTCCTTTCCTCTTCCCCCACCCCCTCCCCAGCATCCTACCCTCTCACTGAGAAGCCCTAGCTCAATGACAGAGGGGCAGGGCAATGTGCCCTTGTCCTTTTCTCTTGGGTTATTTTTAACTCCAAGGACATGAATCAAATATGAAGGGAGGGACTGTAGCAGGGACAGCTATCTTCGGAAGAAAGGGAAGGGGAAAAAAATCAATTTTGAGAAGCATGATGAAGCTAAAACTAACTAGTCTCTTTCCTCAGTTCCCTCTTCTCATTCTGCCCCCAGGATTTGTTCATAACCCTTTCAAATTTGAAATGGACTTTTGCTCCTCTATCTCCATCTGTTGAAATGTCTCCCTTCCTTCAAGGGATAATTCCAGAGCCACATCCTCCATAAAGGCTTTCCTGATGTCATCCTAATCTTCTAGGTAAAAAGGGTCTCTCATAAATCTAGACCTCTTCCCTCTGCCTTGTATCTCCCTTCATTGTATGCTTGTCTTTCCCCACATTGGACTGTAACTTCTGGGAGAAGAGAAGTTGTTTTTTTTTCTTTGTATACCAAGTGTAAAGAATAGAGCTTTGCACATTGTTAGTGTTTAACAAATGTTAATGACAGAATCAGTGAATAGACCAAGCTATCAGAGAACCAGGAATAAGAGAACTTACCCAATTTTAGGAGCTGGGATGAAGAGGACTTATTTAGGGTCTGAGGCCTTTCACTATTTTCTCCAAGGCCAGCCTAGCCTAAAAGTAAGGGGGTATTTACTCAAAGCCATTTGGGAGAGCCTGCACTTGTTATCTGTCACTGAGTATAGAAGAGGAATGCAAGGACGTTGGAATTGACTTTTGGGTGAGGGAATCTGTTATGGTTCTAATGGAGACACAGAAGACTGGAGGGGAAGCTGGGAATGAAAATAGTTGTCCTTCCTGAGGTCCAAATTCAGAGGTAAAAGGTTGTCTTTAGGCAAAGTTATATGACAAAGGATCCCTAAAGCTCATTTGTCTCCTCCGAGGATCCTGGAAAGGAATATCAAGTAGCACCTCTCCCTTTCCCATCAATCACATTCCAGCATTTTCCAAAACTTATTTTCAAGAAATTCTGTCTTTTATCTCACCTCAGTCTGTCCTAGGTATAGTTAGTGTGGGAAGGGGAAGATCAATATGGGAGAAGATCAAGAAGGATCATTGCTTTGAGGGAGGCCTTAAAGATTATGTGATTTGGTGGAAAAAGCTCTTTAGACATTTCCCCCTCTCTGGACATGAATTTCCTCTCTCATAAAATGTGAGGGTTGGATTTGGGGAGCTGCAAGGTTACTCCATGATTTTAGGAAGTAAAAGTTTGTTTCCCTAATCAATTCTAAATTTCCCTTTGTAAAATCACCAAATCACCCAAACACTGAATCATACCAGTGAGGATGTGTCTTTATCTTTTCATTCCCTTCCTCCCTTCTTCACAGCCTACCCAGGGAATTACTTTTCTGCTGCTGTTCTGAGCCTTAAATTCCTTTCTACCTTTGGTGCTCCAGGAAAACTTGAATTCACCTTTCTATCCTGACCATCCCAAGCAGTATAGTTAGGGTGATCTGGATCTGGGAAATCTGGATCACACCTCTGGCTCTTGTTAGCTGTCTGATATTGAGAAACTCGCTGACTTCTCCAGATCTCAGTTTCCTCACTATAAAATGATGGGGTGGCTTTGGTTGGAGGAGTGTCCTGATCTTGACACCACTCACTAAACTACAGAATTCACTCTCTCTACAGAAAGTTAAAATGTGTATGTAAAACAAACAAACAAAAAAAAGACTTTTGCTTCTCCTCCTGGCCTGAATCTCTAGTTTGTTATAAGTTAGTTCTTTCTTACATTGGTACCCTTTATTAGGTTTAATAAATAATTTCTTCCAATTAATAAGCATTTTTTGTTCTTCCTATCTTCTACCCACAACTCCTCACTAAAAACAAAATAAACAAAATCATTGCAATAAATAAACGTAACCAAGCACAATAAATTTCCACATAGACCATGTGTGTCTTATTCTACTGGTACCATTTAGAAAAGAAGTCTGCTGCTATGCATATTCTAATCAATCTACTATTTTCCATGCCTCAAAGAAGGGTCACCTTGACCTGCTCATAATCCATATTACTTCTCCCCCAAATCTTCCTAACAAAGATGAAAGGATGGGGAGAAGAAGGAAAGTGGAGAAGGGCAAATTGTAGATGTAGGAGGTGAGGCTAAAGGTGGGGATAAATAGACTTCAGTCCATGGAGATAGTAATGAACTATTCTATGGTTTTTTCTGTTACTTTTCTCCTTAATTACTTAAACAAAAATGTTCTCTACCTCAGTTCCCTTCTAAACAAAATAAAATACAAAGTTGGAACTGAATCTTGAAAATCTAAAAAATTCCATGGCGCTGCTCAGCAACACCCACCCTAAGATCTATCCAAGATTCAGTATTCCTGAAGGAATCTTAAATGAGGAAAAGGCACCAAATCATCTCCAAGGTCTCTTTCAGTTCTAAATCCAATGGATCCCTTTTTCTCTTTTTGCATGTGTAATTCTGACATCTCCTGTGACTGGAATGCCTTCCCATCCACCCTAATCAGCTGAAGTCACTTGTATCCTCTGAGACTTATCTCACATGCCCCTTCCTCCAGGAATCCTCTTGACTCTACCAGTCGGTGATAGCATCAAAAGAGAACTGTTTCCAGAATCAGTGGACCTTATTCAAATCTTAGCTCAGAGATTTGCTACTTGTGTGATCTTGGGCAAGTGATTTCACCTCCATGTGGCTTAATTATCTATAAAATGAAGGAGTTGGACTACATGGCTTCTGAGATTCTTTCCAGCTCAAAATCTGTGACTCTATGATTTTTATGTAACACTTAGTTTATGCTTCTTTTCAATTTAATATTACTGGGGCTTATGTATGTACCATGTAACCCTATTAGACTATTAGCTTCCTGAGGGCAGGAATCCTATCTTAGTTTCTTTTTCTAGTTCCCTGTACATGGGATCATAAGATTTAGAGCTAGAAGAAATCTTATACTTCATTTAGTCCAATTACTCATTTTGTAATTGGGCTAACACTGCTCAGAAAAGGATAAGTATAAGATACTAAGTATGAGTCAGAATTCGAATCTAGGTTTTCTGACTCTGAATTCCTAGATGGGTTATGCTTAGAAAGTGTTTACTGAATTGAAGGACCTGTAGATTTGGGGAGTGAAGATGGGAAAGAGGGGATTGAGAATATGATTTGCTCCATCCCTTCCCCACCTCATCCCTTAGAGAAAGCTCTTTGTGTAGTCCCCAAGTCCTGAGGACCTTGGATGTTGATCTTTATTAAGTATTTGGATGTAAATCTCTAGTTAGTAACTTCTACATACAAGGCCCTGACCTGGATGATGATGGCTTCAGAAATGAAGACCTAGTTTCTGTTCTCAGAGAGGTAAGCACAGAGGAAATTAGACCAATCTACTCCATGGACTCCAGAGGTGTTTACAAAGCATATAATTTCATATACTCCCTCTCTCATACTTCATTCATTCTTTCAGTCAGTCTGTCTATATTGAGATGTGTCCTGCCCTATTAATAGGACTTGGAGCATGATTGTTCCTCTCATTATAGTCAGGGAGACATGATGAATTTCATTTGAAGGTCATATACCTCCACCAAGCAGCTTATTACATTCAGTGTCCTATGATTGGTGCAAGCAGGTTGTAGGAGCTCAGGAAAGTGGGGGTTGGAGGATGGATCTCTCTGGGTTGGGGTGGTTAAGGAAGGCTTCCTAGAGAAGGATGGACCCAGGCTGTGCCTTTAAGGTTGGTGAGGGTTGAGTTCCACAGAAAAGAAGGCATCAGATGCAGGGATTAATCCAGGTCACCAGGTTGGGAAGAGAGACAACTTGCAAATTCACACTGATGCTGCCTTAGAAGCTGCTTGGGATATAAATAGCTCTCATAGACACCCTCCTTGTGATGGGAGGCCTTCTGCTTCTCGTATTTAAATTAAGGGCCAGGCTGGGAATGAATCCTGGGAGCTTTGAATCTTTGAAGGCTGTGGCTAGCAGGGAAAAACGTGAATTGCACTCTAATAGTGCTAATTCTCCTGGTGTCAGGTTGCTGGGCAAACTTGGAATAAGATAATGGTCTTTGGATTTACACCTGCATCCAGCCAAGCCATTTGAGGCTGAGAGGACTGCTGCAAGGAAAAAGAGCACTGGATTTGGACCTGGGCACAAATCCAGACTTTCGGTAACTGCTGGCTGGGTAGTCATTGCCTGCCCTCTCTATACCATAATCTCCTTCTCTGGAAGGTCCGAGGACTGGCTCATCCCAAAGCTCCCTCCCATTCAAAATCATATGAGATAATGGGAGATCCCAGTTTAGGACCTGGGGCCACAAGCTATTCATAAGACAATCTCGAGGTTCAGTATACACCAAGGCCAAAGGGAGAGACAGATCCTTACAGCCCCCTTGTGTTGGTTCAAAAGCAAGCATTAACCCCCTTGGTAGGTAGATAACTCCATTGGGAACTGGGATTAGTATGGTAGGGGAAGGATCTGGAAGCACATCTGTCCCAAGAGCCAGGTTCTAGTCCTAACTTGGCTACAAACCATGAGAGAGGCAAGATTATTCCATCTATGTGACTCAATTTTCTCTTTTCCAAAATGACAACAGTAACAGGCATTTTTTCAAATCAATATGTGTGGAAGAATATGTCAACTTATTATCACTGTCACCATCCTTCAGGATCCACATAATCTTTGCATTCTCCTAATGTTATCTCATCCAGATGCTGCAGGGAACTGAGTTGCACTTCATGTCAATTCCCCTCCCTGAACCTCAGTTTTCTCATCTGTAAAAGAGGAGTAACAACATTTGCTCTACTTTCCTCACAGGATTGCTGTGAGGAATAAATGAGATAGTGGTTGTGAAAGCATTTTTAAAATGCTAAATGTTTGTAGCATCTACAAAAATATGAGTAGCCATTATTGTTATTAGTGTTATTAGCATCATTCTTATCACCATTATGTGTCCAAAGCAAAATATAATAATTTATGAGTATACTGTCCCATATATACAGAGGCTGACTTGAATAGCTTTCAATTAAGCCTGAAGCCTTTTTTCTGAGGTACTCAGTAGCTAGTTGTTCTGAGACCAAGGCACATGTCCATTTACAAATTGCTGAAGGGTAGATGGCTTATGGCTCACTGTCATAGAGAAGAGGATGTCAACCTGCTCTCTCCCCCAACAGATTCCAGATTTGGGGCTTTTGGTTTCTGTGGCAATCTATAGGTCTGTCGTCCTATTCCTCAACTCTCCTTTAGGATCTGCTCTGGGGTTAGGGAAGGAATAGAACATCTTAATTCTAGATGTGGTCAAGAGTAGGGGGAAAAACCCATTTTTATTCAGGTATAGATTCTACCCTTTCAAAGTCAACTTTAACCCAAGAAAGGTTTCTCTTTTTATTTTATTTTTAAAAGAGAGATTTAGAAATTCACCTCTGGAGAGAAATTAAGGGTTTCAAGAGAACCTGACAAAGAGCTTCATTCCGTAAATGTAAAGTTCCCATTTTAAATTTGCTTCTTATTCAGTGCTGGAAAGCATTAGAATGAAGATTACAAATTTAATAATGTAACACAGCTGGAATTGGCCCAGCTCTGACTCTAGGAGAGTAATTTGTTTCTGCCTCCAAACCAGTTTTCTCCAGTCCCATAGCTACCGGTCAATTCTAATGACAAATTCTTTGCTTTCTCTGCCTGCAGCAGCTCAGACCCAAACATACATTCTTGGTGCTGAAATGGACTCACATCCTACTCTGGGAAGTAAAACTGGACCTGAATGGAAACACTCAGGATAAAGTGGCAGCAGGGCATGTATCCTACAGAATGTATTGCAGGAAGGAAGCCCTTAAAAAGTGCTTTATTCATTTATTCATTCATTTATTCAAATGCACCATTTTAGGAATCAGGAACTTGGGTTCTAGTAACTGATTTATCACTGGAGCAGAATAGGGAAGTTACTTGAGATGCAGATTCCCTCTTTTTAAAATAAGGGGATGGGATTAGATGGATTTTAAGGCTTTTCCCCTCAGACCTTTTAAGGTCTGTGTTCTGAAATTCCTTTCACCTCTAATAGTCATTGTCCAAAACCCTTTTCAGCTTTTGCAGTCTCTGTTCTAAAGCCTCAGTTAGCCTGACTTTCTATGTTCTATTTCCTCAAGTCATTTTTGATTCTAATAGCAAGGAAAGTCTAGGACAAGAGTTCTTCATCTTTTCTGTAACATAAACTATTGACAATCTGGTGAGACCTGTGGATCCCCTCCTTAGAAGATTTTTTTAATGTATAAAGTAAAATACAGAAGGTTTTTTTAAATGCATAAAATAAAAGGCACAAGGTAACAAAGGAATGATATTGAAATAAAGGTGTAATCTTTTTTCTATCCAAGTTCACAGACTCCCCTAAAATTTATCCATAAACCTCTTGGGAGTCCACAGGTCCTTTATTTAGGGCTCTCTTGAACTAAAGGCCTAGGCAAAAGAATTCAGTGATAATGAGACAGATATTTTGCTCCTAGAATAGGGAAAATGTCCCTCACAGTAAGGGAAAAGGATATAACATCCAGCCTGTCAACCAATATTGTTGCATGTCCAATCCTTTTCTTTCTCGACACTAACCTCCCAGTAACTCCTCCAGTCACAGCCATCCAGACCCTAGCCTATTTTTGTCCCCTAGATATGGATTAGACTGCTTTTGCCCCCTACAGTCTAACCAGACAAGTCTCCCCTTTCTTTACTACATTAGGACATTTCCTTACCTCCTCTTACCCTTTGGTCATGCTTTTCCACACTTTCCTATCATTGGTTCCATAAACTTTACATTTGTGCCTCTTAATCTCACACCAATTCTGTGCAATCACTAGAATATGGTATGCCCATTTTGCAAAAGAAGGCACTGAGACTCAAAGAGATTATAAAATCATAGGCAGGGACCTTAGAGATCATCAAGATATAGGCTTTGTGTTAGAAGGTTCTCTACAGATCTTCTAATTCAACCCCTACTTTCTATAGGTGAGGAGAGGTCTACTGGGATTAAATGTCTTGTCCAAAGTAATACAGGTAAATTAAAGAAGCTGAATTTGAACTCAGGACTTCTGACTCAAAATTCAGGGTCTTTTCAGCTGCATGATGCTGCCTCTGAACCCTTTATCTAATGTAGGAGGAAACTGAGGTTCAAAGATTTGTAACTGCCCCCCCACCCCCATCACTCAGGCAGAAAATAGCAAAGCTGAGAATGGAACTCATGTCCTCTGATTCCAAATCCATTGCTTTTTCAATTAACCATTAACCTATGATCAAAGGATTATAAGATCCTTTGATTTCTAAGATCCCTTTCATCTTTAAGAAAAGTTCAATCTATCATCAGCAATAAACAACTTAGCAAGCAATCAGACACATGAATCATTGTCACCACTTTGGAAAACAGACAGCAAATTGTTAAAACCCTGGACCATGGGGCAAGTGACTTCAGGAGAAGACAGAAGATACAAGGTTTATAGGAGGGGGCTTCCATAAGAACCTGAACAGTCAGGAGTTCTGGTGAAATTTTGGGTACCTGGGACTAGGAGTAATAGGCTCGTGAGTCTGCCAGTATTTATCTCAGGTACCCAGCCAAAGAAGAAGACGCAAGCACGGCGCGCGCGCACACACACACACACACACACACACACACACACACACACTCAGCTGCTCTCCCCTTCTCTCCTAAACTACCTGCCTCTTACTAACTAGATGATCTGAGTTCAAATCTGACCTCAGACACTGGTTATGTGACTCTGGGCAAATCACTTAACCTATTTGCCTCAGTTTCTCCATCTGTAAAATGAGCTGGAAAAATAGCAAACCACTCCAGTATCTCTGCCAAGAAAACCCCAAATGGGATCATGAAGAGTTGGCATGAAGAGTGATCATGATGAAGAAACAATATAGTTGAATGTAGTATTTCCTAAGCACTGGGGAATTAAAAAGTTTAACTAAGATAGGATCCTTACCCTTATCATGTAGGAGGAGGACAAGACCCAGACCCAGAAAACTATACAGGTTCTTCAGAACAGTGGAGAGGTGCATCGACATGGTACAAAACAATGTATATGTAAGTATTCCACAGGAACAGATTATTACCATTTGGGGCAGAGGCAGGGAATCAGGGAATTAGGGAAGGCTTCCCAAAGGAGATAGCATTGGATTAGAAGTATTCAACAGGTTAAGAGGGGAAAAATCATAAATTCTCCACAATTTCTAATCCTATACATACATACACACATGTACCTTGAAGTTCTACACTTTCAAGAGCCTTCTAACTTTTTTAGGGACTGTCTAGAGGGGGCCCTTGCCCCAAATAGTGACTCCCCTTCCCAGAACCAGATGGTTTGGAGGAGGGTGAACTGGGAGGCAACCAGCCCAAGCTGTGCTTCAGGCTTCATCAGAGACATTTGCTTTTCGAACTAATTAATTTCCCATTACGGGCCCCAATTAGTGACACATCCTCCCACATGCTCCCAGGGTAATGCCAGGCGGAAGCTAGCAATCTCTGGGAGACACCATAGAGAGCAAGAGCCCCAAGGGTGGAGACCGAAGACAATGTTCAAAGATTCAGCTGAGGACAGGGTCTTTATTTGTTTTTTGTTTCTCGGGGCTGAAGCACATAGTAGGTATTCCTCAAATGATTGGTAACTGGTTGAAATTCCTGATAGCATGGAAAGAGTCTCAATTCCTGGGCCTCAGTTTCCCCATTGTAAAATGAGGGAATAGATGATTTTTAAGGATTTAGATTTCCTGCTAATTATGACATTGTCCTAAGGGTACTTTTAGCTCTGCCATTTTTTATATCTCTATAAATGTTTATGCTATCTCCCTTAATAAAACACAAGCTCCTCATGGGCAAGATCTGTTTCTTTTTTGTCTTTGTATCCCCAGTGCTTGGCAAAGAGTAAGTGCTTAATAAATGTTTATTGATTGATTCTGTGTCCCATCCAGTCCTGTCATTCTGTTTTCTATGGGCTCTCTCAGCTCTGACAACTTAAATGTCTTTTAGCAAGTTTTGTCCAAACATCTCACTTCTATCTATGGATAGCATCCTTTCCTTAGGAATTTTATTCACAAAGCCCCTCTTTTTCCCCTCTTGTCATAAAGGATATAAGAGGATTGCATTCTTGCTGAATGGACTGAAGTGAAGGTAGAAGATATACAGTGATGTCCTATAATTTGCTAAGACATCAACTCCAAACCAAACTCTGTAATTGCTAATAACAGGAAGGGAAAAAGTAGAAATGGAATCTCCTCATAATATTCTATAGACATAATGGAGAAAGGAGGGCTCCAAAATGTGCTTCTCAGACAAAAGAAATTGGAATATATGTGAGAAAGAGGCTATGACCCCAGAATGCTAAAGTGGGAAGGGACCTCCATAATTGTGCATCCTCTTGGCGCTTCATTTATTAAATCAGCAGTTAATATGGAATGTCCTATTGAGGCAATGTGGCTCAGTGCAAAGAGCACTTCACTTGGTACAAAAAAAAAAGTGGGTTCAAGTCTCTCTTTTAGAGATAATTTCTTTAGAAGCCCCAGTTTCCTCAACTACAAAATGGGGACAATAATATTAGCACTGATAGTTGTTGTGAGGAATAAATTAAATAATGGATATAAAAATGTTGTTGTTTTATCTCAGAGTCCTATATAAATGGGAGCCATCTTTGTTACCTTTAAAACACTTTATTGGGGATCTATCATGGAGCTGGCTCATGCAATTCTGTAGGATTTGAATTTCTCTCAAAGAAAGAAAAGTATGGTCTCTATGGGGATAGTTACAAAGAATTATGTTTGAGGGCAGGTCTCAAATGATAAGCAAAGAATTGTGAGAGTTGTTTATGTCAAGGTGTGAAATGCTAGGATGTGAATCATGGGTTCCTCTGTTGTTAGAGTAGGGAGAAACTTTTGAAACCATCTTGTCAAATCTTCTCATGTTACAAATGATGACACTGAGGCACCAAGAGAGGAAAAGAGAAAATGAAAATCATATAAGGAGTTTATGGCAGAAATGGGACCGGAATCTTGGTTTTCAGATTATTAATTTATGATTCTTTCCTCACTGAAAGATATTATTGGATTCTTTTCCCTAGAGAGGACTCTGGAATAAAAAGATTCAGTTTCAGCTCTTCATTAGCTATAATGACATCACACAAGTTCCTTTCCTATTTCCGACCTCAGTACTCTGATCGGTATTACAAGAGCATTTGATTAGATATTCTCTGGATATTCCATTTCAAAGTTTAGTGGGAAGAACAATGAATATGGAGTCCCAAGACCTGGATTCAAATCCCACCTTTGATACTTACTGCCTGAGCTTCAGGGTTCTTGTGCATAAAATGATGGGGTTGGACAGCATGGCCTCTGAAGTCTTTTTCAGCTGTGGTAGGTGATTCTATCATTTGATTAGACTAAGAGTGGGAGTCCAAGAACAAGTTCTGACACTTGTTAGCAGTGTGACCACAAACATCACTGCACCTCAATTTCCTTGGCTGTAAAGTGAGGTAATAATTGCACTACTCACTTTTCTGCATTGTGGACAAAAAAAAAAGCACTCACTTAAAAGTGTTACAGAAATGGAAAACATGATTATTTCTAAGAAAGTGGTAATGATCATTATTATTTAGAGATTCCAGGATTATTTAGGCAAGTCTCAATGACTTTCCAAACTCAGGCTTCTGTCAGCCAGGATGGTTTTCAGAGTAGGTATAACTAATGCTGCCAACACATCCCAAACACAAGCATCTCTTCATCCCAAACAGCCCCTTCCACGAAGCAGCAGGACTTACGGATCTAGGTTTTAACCCTGCCACTAATCAATGCATGACTTTGGACACTTCCATCTTTTAGTTGTTTTCTTCTCTCTAAAATAAGAGATTTAGACCTGTCCTTACCCTACCCCCTCCATCCCTTCCTTCACCTTTTTCCTTCCCTATGAGGACCCAGCACAAGGACTCTTTAGGGACATCTCACTCCTGTGCTGTTTCCAAAACTGTTAATGAAGTGCGCTGCTAAATGCAGTTACAATCCTGGGGGCTAAGAATATAGCTGACATCAGCCTTGTCAGTTTCCGAATGAATCAGAGCCCAGCTTGGGGGGGAAGAGGGAGGTGGTAGAGAGGGGGGACTGGAGAAAAAATGTTCCCTAGCTGTCAAATCAAAAGCAAAGCCTTAAATATAATCCAAACCTGGTTTGCATGTATTCAGGGAGGAGGATAGATAGAGGTACATGCCCTGGAGAGCCAAAAGAGAGGACACTAGAGAGGGGACAGTAGAAGTTTAATCAGTGGCTAGATGGGACTGCAACCATCTAAGACACTCAAAGGAGAGGGATGGAGAAAGAAAGTTGCCCAGATAGCTAGTGGAGCACAGCTGCCTGTAAGAGGGAGGTCAAATACGGTCACATGTTGGAAAAGCCATGGAGTCCTAGAAAGAGCTCGGTGGAAGCCAAAATTTCAGGCCCTGGCTCTGCCATCAATTTACTGTATGACTTTAGGTAATTCATCTCCCCTCTCTTGGCCTCAATAAAATGAGACAGGTTAGACTAGGTGGTCTCTAAGACTCCTTTCAGATTTTATTACAAGTTCTAGCTATACAGGTACCCTAGTAAGAAAATCTTGTAATACTCTTTTCTGGTGCCTTTCCTATCTTAGACAAGGACTTGAACCTTTCTCTTCTCCCCCCCCCCCAAATTTACCCCTATACATTCTATTCAACCACATTTATTCGACTAACTTTCATTAATTACCAGGTGTTCACAGAGCTCCATGCTAGCCACTGGAAGTGTGGATTCTGCCCTCAGGACCTTACAATTTGTGGGGCATGACTCTACCTGCCTCTAAGTCTAGGGTGAAGAGCAGGGATGTCAATAATTGATATCAAAGGGAGCAGAGATCAAGACAATGTCAGATCAAAAAGTTGAAAAAGAAGTAACATTCATTCTTTTCAGCATCAAGATAGCTGAGTTAGATAATATATATTTTTTTTTTATTGAGGTGGACAGTAGTGGGGGAAGGGCAATTTAGTCTATATTATCCCAGTAACATAATATCCTGAAATTCCTTCAGGATAACTTTAGTGAAACATTTTTTATTCTTTATTGAATTAACTCGGTAATTGGTCCAATTCCTTGGTTCACTTTGGCTGTAGAAGTCCCAAAGGGGTTCTCAGTTTTTCCCAGACAATAGCCAAAGTATAACTATACTTTAGAATCCTTCAGTAATACTTCATAGCTTTCTCTTATATTAGTCTTGTGAAGTATTCTAAATAGTCTTAATGTGACTTATCCCATTTTACAGATAAGGAAAGAAAGGCCTAGACAAATTGTGATTTTTTCAGGTTTAGTAAGTAGAAAAGAAAAAAATGGAAGCCAAATCAAGATCCTTTTTCCATTACACCATTGTTATCCCCATTTTACAGATGAGGAAATTAGGATACAAAGGGTCACACAGTTAATAAATGGACTTATTCGACCTAGGACTGAGAAACAGATTTCCTGACACTAAATCCAATGTTCTCAACATATTATACTATCATGAAGACATAGCTTTAGTAGAGTCAAAAGTAGCTCCATCAACCTTAGAGAGAGAAGAAGATAGGAGAAACCCCTCCACCAGATTAACAGGGTCTAAGTCATACACTTAGACCATTGCTTTTGCAAGGAGAGGGAATGCACTTTTTCACCTCCAGGGAGATTGTAGATAGTTTGTTTCCCATCAAAAGTTCCAGGTCATATTTCAAGGACAGAAGGGAACATTAGTCCTGGGAAAGAAACTCTGCCAAGACAGGAAGAAAAAGGTCAAAGAAGAAGGGGCAAGGGTGGGGAACAGAGAGATACAGAAGACATTCCCAGGGGCTTCTGGATCCATGGCAGTGAAAAAGAAGAAGATCCAGAGTGTGGATTTCTGACTCTGATCCCTACCCTTATTCCCAATGGAAATTCCAAGGACCCATAGGGAATGTGGTACAGTGGAAAGATCACTGGATAAGGAGATAGAAGATCTGGATTTGAATCCTTTCTCTGTTACTTCCTAGCTATATGACCTCATGCAAATGACGATTTCTCTGGTTTTTGGATTCTCTTTTTTGTAAAATGGAGGAAATCCCTGACTAGCTCTCCTCAGAAGTTGTAAGGATCCAAGGAGACAATACATCTAAAATACTTTTTAAAATGTAAAGGTGGTTATTAGTAATAACTAGGTTTCTCTTCACCACACACAAACCTACACACAAAATAGCAGACTAGAACTGCAACACTAGCCTTCTATTCAGAAGAACTGCAATGGATCCTTGACTATGACACCTGCTCAGCGAGATATCAGGAAAGAGGCTTAACCTTTCTAAGGCAGTGTTCTATCCTCTGTAAGAATAGGGATAATAATTCCTGTATTATCACTTCAGGACTGAAGTCTTTAAAGAGACTGAATCTATGATGTCATTGGTATAAAGGTGCTTCTTTGGCTCTAGGAACTTTATCAACATAGATCAACACCTTTTCTGCAATTTATAATCTTAGAAAATTGTCTCTAAGACACTGAAAAGTGAAATGGCTGGCCTGGAGTCAGATAATTAATAAGTATCAGACCTATATTTGAACCTGGTTTGGTTTTTTTTTTTTTTTTTTTGGCTCAGAAGTCATGCAGCTTATTGGTCTCTGCCTCAAAATGTCTTTTTTCTCTGTGTCTTTCATTCTCTTTGTCTCTATGTCTATCTCTCTGTCTTTGTTTCTATCTCTCTCTCTTTTCTCCCTATATATGTTTTTGGCATAAGAATTATATATACAACGCTGTGAGAAAAATAGTACAAGGATACATAGATACAGATGGAAGAGGAACTAGAGCACCATGTACATTTTACACATACTGCAAATTGTGTGTGGCCTTGAAGTGTTACAGAAATGTGAAGTATTGTGTTAAGAATAAATCTGCCCACAGGTTTTTTGAAAAGCTAATTCCCCAAGTCTGTGGAAGTTCTTGACCTGGATAGTGTCTTTTTAGGCTCTGGGACCCGGGTGAGGCCTGAAGGAATTGTCTCAGGTGTTTTACAGAAACTGTAACCTAAGTCATGGATCCAGAGCAAACTCATGCTTTAGTCTGAAAGAAAGGGTAGGGGTGGGAAGGAGGAGAAGGGAGCTGGTCTGGTCTGTGGGCGCCTGAGGAAACTTCTATCCTGAAGACACTGCCCGGGCTCCGCCGGGAGAGGACCGCTGCTGACGGGCTGTTGCCATGGAAACCTCTTCCCTTCCCTCTCAGCGCTCACAGCATCCTGGCGCCGCTCCTGCAGCTGCGGGGGCCAGAGCCGAATCGAGAGAGACGGCGGCTAGGCTAGGCTCTATTTCCCCGCTACCTCCTCAGTCACCGCCTAGGGTAAAGCTGTAGCCTCTAGAGAACTAAGTTGAAAAATTACCTGCTGAAAGCTACCAAAGGTCAGGTTTGGGGAGGAGGGGGAAGTGTAGTTCCTCGCGCCCCCCTCCCATCCTTCTCTTCCTCCAATCCTATTCTAGGATTCCCATGGGTGCCAATCTGCTACCCAAGCTTTAAAGGCTGTACAGCCTAGAACTGGGTTCCTACATCTATCTCCCTAAATGCGGAGAAAACTGAGGAGGAAATAGGAGGAAATGGGACAATCACCAAGAGGACATTCCAGCCCCGCCCCCAGGATCCACTGCTCCTCTGGAAGCACCAGGGGTGCTCTGGACTGCCGAGATGGAACCCTAGCAAAACGATCAGATTAACAGATGGAAGGGACCTCAGAAAAAAATCTAGATTCCCCCTCCTCATTTTATGGGTGAGGGGAATGAGACCCGCAAAGTGAAACCATTTGTCCAGGGGACATAACAAAGTTGTAATAATCAGAAGTAGGATTTGGATCCCTACCGCTACTGTCTTCAGATATGGAAAATGAATAAACCAAGTGAAATAAGCCTGAATATCTGAATTCAACACAGGAAGCAGCCTACAGCTTTTAACAGAGGGAAAGTCGTGGTTCAAAGGTTAGGTCTAGCCCTATCCCTCAGTCCAGATTATAAACTCTTAACAGGAGTCTGGGCACAATAGAAAAGTCATGGAATTCGAGTCGGGGATCTGAGTTCCAGTCTTGGCTGTCATTTGTGACTTTGGCCAAGTCATTTAACCTAGATGGGTCTTCTTTCTCCTAGACCCCCTCCCCCTTTGCTAGGTCCCAGCTGTGTGACTGTGGACAAGTCACATCCCCATTCTGGGATGAGACAAGTTCTTGGTCATTCCTGTACATAAAGATGTATTCTTCCTTCTGAAGAGTGGCAGTGAAAATGTATGTACTATCAGATTTTAAAAAAAACACATATTAATGCAATTTTTACACCTAATCCATGTTTCAGTAATCTCTCCAGTACCCACCTTCTAATAAAAATATATTCAAGTTACAGTTCAGCAAGTTTTTGAAGCAAGACAAAAACAATAATACTATAATTTCATCGATTTTGAGACTTGGAATCTGAAATGTCTCCTGGGGAACATTTTCATTACAATGGACTCTGTATTTTCGGAGGGATCCCAGCTTCTCAAGAAGGGAGGGGCCTACTGTCCTTATGCAAGGTTACTGAAAAGCTCTGAAAAGACCTTCATTAGTGACCAAAATGGGAAGTCAGGCTGAAGAGAAATCGGAGCAAGATCTAGAACTCAAGGACACTTCCCAGTTCCCCTTCACCTATTTAGAGTTCTAGTAGATAAAGTTTGCACTCGGCAATAACAGTGATAATAAAGTACTCCAAGCATTTGTTGTAATTAAGGCTAGTAGCTATTGAAAGAGATCCACTGAGCAGCCACGGCCACAGCTACAGCCACATATACACGTATGTGCTCCCGCAACCGACCAGAGAGAGAGAGAGAGCGCTGCCGCCGGCCCGCTCTCTACCCAGCCCCGCCAGGCTGGAGGGAAGCTTTTTTCACCCTGGAGACGATGTGCAGTTTGATCCTTTTCGTGGAGCCGCTTCTTGCGCCATGACTCAGAACGGCGCTCATAGGACAGAGGAAGGGGCTCGTCTCACCGGAAGCCGGGTCAGGGACACAGTCTTTTTTTCTCAGGAAGGGGGAACGCGGCGGGGGAAGGAAGAAGATGGAGCGGATTTCAGAGGGGAGGAGGGAGAGGCGATATAGCGTTAAGCCATTTCTGAAAGCTTTCGAAGCAGCATGAGAAAGAGAGCCAGGAGGCTTGAGCTTGACCCGAGCTTCGCCCTTCACTATGGCCATCCCTTCTCTGGACCTCAATTTGCTAGAACTGAATGGGAATAATCACCCTTGCTTTGCTTCCGCCACTAGTGAGAATGTGAGGTAGAGAGATGAAAAATAAGGACTATTCATGGGTGAGGTCTTAAACTGAAAACAGATGGATGGCTCGGGTGTTACATTTGTGCCCTGGAAACATTTAAAAGAATGAGACAAAGGCTTCCAGCTCGCTGATTTTATGGACAAGTGGTAGGAAGACATGGACGAAAATGACAAGATAAGAAGGCATGAATAGTTGGAGAAGGGTTGTGATCTGCAGAGGTGAAGGGGTAGAAGACTCATAAAACCATGGATCCAATAGTATATTCTGAGAGTAGAATCCTGCCCTTATCTCGAGATAAAATATTTTCCTTTAGAAACTAGCAGAGCAAAATGCAACTGGTTATTTTGTTGGCAGAGAAATTGTTGAGAGGGAAAAGTAAAAAAATGATTTAAAAAAAAATTTCCCCCAGAATGGAAATGAATTATACAGACAGCATTTTGTTTCTGATTTTCTGGTGTACTAGGCACTAAGCAAGGAGATCCTAAGCAAAGGCTTTTGAGAACTGTTGCTTCCATCTCAAACTTTTCTAGATTCCAGGTCATTTTTCTAGTCAGATTTCTTGCTGTCATATTCCTGACCTGAAAAGGAACAAGTTAGAGAAACATGTGGTTGCTCCTGCCTCCACCTGATGATACCAAATTATAGGGTTTCCTATTCTTACTCTGAGAAGAGGCACAAAGTCCTTTCCCCAGACTGTCTAGTATTGTCCTCTAAGAGTTGACCTCTTTGTTTAAGAAGGTGAATGTTGAGACAAATCTATAGATTGAGAAAGGATTGGAGTGGGTGTAAAGAGGGGAGAGAAAAAAGAGATTTGCTTCATCTCTCTTGTCTTCAACAGTCTGTCCCTAGGATGAAGCCCAATTCTGACATTCAGTTATTTTCCTTCTTAAATCAATGGATGTAAATGTTTCCTTCTAGTCCTGAACTTTTGTTATATCTTCTTAGGAGGTATGTGTGTAAGATGGGAGGAAGAAGGGAGAGACATCATTCAAAATGGCAATGGTTGGTATCTGAGCAGGCATGTATATGGAGAAGAGTGAGAAAGAACTGGGGTGACTTTGCCCCTAAGCCTGGCATCATGGAACTGTTCCCCCCTCTCCGCCTCAAAATCAGTGTTTCTTCTCAGTGAGTCTGGGCAGTGTAGTTCCACATAGAATCCTTGAAATTCTTTCAGACTTAAATAGGATCATAGAATCAGAGCAGGAAGGGACTTCAGAGGCCATTTAATCTAACTCCCTCATTTCACAGATAAAGAAACTGAAGGATCCAGGAAAGATAGATGGTTTATCCAACATCACAAAGATAATGTGTAGCACACTTTAAATTAAAGATTAAAATCCATGTGCTTTGACTCTACTGCTCTGACTACTCCCTGGTTATTCTGTTAGGACAGGAGAACAGAGAAAATTAGCCCCTTTCTATTCCAAAGCATAAAGGGATCAACCTATTATTCCATGATCCTCCCCATAAGCACCTACTGCTAACAAGGTTTTGGTCTTAGCACAGACAGCTTAGTGATTCTAGTCTCCCATCCTAGACTTGAAAGGCATTGTGGTGTAACAAATAGAGCATTGGATTTGTCCAGTCACAGACACTAGCTGTGTGCCTCTGAACGAGTTACTTAACCTCTCTGTGCTTCAACGGAAGCAGGGGGAAGAGAACCCAGTGGTGTTTAAGTCCATTCCAGCTCCAAATCTATGATCCTTCAATCCTTGCATTTGGTCCTCTTTCTGACTCAGTCAGCAACTACAGTTGCAATGGAGCCAAAGCCAATATTTCTAGATAGTTTTCACACACGTACACATACAGAAAGAGAGAGACACACACACACTACTCAACCCAGGATAGTTCTCTAGAAGCCATCTTTTACTCAAACAAAACAAAGTACCGAAAGAAAGTCACTTTCTCACACAACCTCATCAGAATTGCCTGTTTTGTTTAGTCCCAAATTGGAAGCCTCAGAGTTTCTTCTGAATATGCCCAAGACCCTTTACTCTCCATTCTCACTCATTCTCTGGGTAAGAGTTAACAAATATGTGACTCCAGCACCCCGTGTCCTTTTGGTCTGCTAGATGATGCCAAGTCCAACCCATTCCCCAAGCAGCCCTAAAGAGGATTGTCTCTAGGGACACTCCCCCAGGGAAAACTACTCTTAATCAAAAACCCGAAGTCAGTATTCTTGTTTAAGTCACACATCTTCCCCAGGTGGAACGATAAAGAGATGGAAGAAAGGTGCTTATCTATCTTCCCTTTCCCATTCTGCTCAAGTGGGCCAGAGCTCTGATGAGGAACCTGGGCGGGGGCTGGGGGGGGGGCGCCATGGGGCCTTGAGCAAGCTCCTTCTCTGGAAATTGGAGTGAGTGAGTGTGTGTGTGTGTGTGTGTGTGTGTGTGTGTGTGTGTGTGTGGCGTGTGTGTGTTGGGGGTGGGGGGATGGCGCAGGGAGCCCAAGATACGTGTTGAGTACAAGCAAGAGGTCTCAAGCCAGCATTCTGCTCCTAGAGCTCCCCAGTCCCCAGAGACTGCCTAAAAATCCAGACTACGCCCCGGGAGCCATCTCGTGGGGAAGGGCATGTATCTTATCCCAGAGCCCTCAGTCAAGGGTCACTTCGGGTGGCACGGCCAGCCGTTCTATTGCCCCTAATCTCTTCCCAGCCGTATCTTCCCAGTCCTCCGAACCCCAATCCTGGGGCGATCATCCTTTTATCACTTTGTCCGCTCACCTCTACCGAGGCCTCTCCAAAATTCCAGCTCTTGCCTCCCCTCGTGCCCTCCCCTCCATTTCTGCCTCCCGAGCCCCCCATCCCTTTTCTGCCAGACCGCTGGCCTCCCTTCTCCACCATCTCCCCCCCCCCCCCCCAGCTTCCCGGCTCTCACCAGCGTCCTCTTCGTCAAAGGAGTTCATGCAGGGGAAGTAGATGGCGAGCGCCTCGAAGGAGGCGGACAGGCTAAGGCGGCTCTGAGAGCGCTCCATATAGAGCCCAGGAGGTCCGGCCCCGGGCGCCTCGGCCGCCGGCGGCTTGGCCAGCTTAGCCGCCCCATTTTTGACCCGAAGCACTGCGCGCGGCGTCTTGGCGGCTAGGCTGGGGCTCCGAAGGAAGAAGAGAGGGAGCCGCTGGGGCTCGGGCTCCGGCTACTAGGCTGCGGGGGCCCACACCCAGGGCGCTGCGCTGCGCTCCGGGCTTGGGCAGCTGCGCCTGCAGCGCTGGGAGCGGGTGAGATAGGATGGGATGGAGTGGGGCAGGGCCGGGCCGAGCCGGGCCGCGCCAAGGTGAGACTCACGGAACCGAGGGACAGCCTGCTTTCCAGTCTGCAGCGCAGACCTGACTGGCGCTTCATTCCCCCAGCCCAGGGCGGGCTCTAGAGTGAAGTCATCGGCTCAGCCAATCGGCGTGGCCCGAGGAGGGAGGGGGCTCCCAGGGAGTCGGGAAATTGGGGGGCTAGACGTTAAAGGGGAAGTGGTCTTGAGGCGGGCGGGGCCCTAAACCGGGCGCACCATTCTCCGGGGACGCTGGACAGCGCTCGACCAGCTTTTGAGTCAAACAGAAGCGCAAAACCAAGGAGCAGGTGTCACTGACAGCGGTGAGAATGGAGAGCGACAAGTGGGGCGGTACTGGTTAGAAAAGCAAAGGTCTTAGAGCTGGAAGGGCCTTCAACATGGTCTAATAATAGGAACAGAATATTTAGAATCAGAGGATCTAGTCATTTAAATTCAACCTTCGCATTTTACTGGGGGTGGGGGGTGGGGATGGGAATTGAGGCCCAGGTAGGTATTGGAATTTGTTCAAGGTCATCCAGGTAGTTAAACAGCAAAGCTGGGTTTGAGCTCAGGTCTTCTGATTCCAAATGCAGATGTCTTTCTCCCATCCACCATACTTCTCAAAGTTCTATGATATCTCTTTCCTTTCTCCTATTCCCAATATCTCCCAATGTCCCAATGTGCCCACCCTTTCTCATTCCCTGGTTAGGTATATAGGGAAGGGAATCCAAATTGAATCCCACGATCATCGTTTTCCTTAATCTTCTCTTTTGTATTTGTAACCCACTTTTTAAAAGTTATCCCTTTTGGTGGAGGAGTGTCCTGGATAGATTTCACTTTCTTCCCACAAGAGCAGCCTTATCCAGAGGGAGAATCAGGGAGTATGAATGAAAGGGAAGGTCACTCTGGCTCCCTTAGAGGGGAGGAGGGGATGACTGGATTCAGACTCAGATATTGGGAGTCTAGTTCACTGTGTATGAAGTTTTACACAATCATCTTCTTACAACATTCCAAGGAAATGAATAAGGTTTGCCTGTGGTCAGAGCAGGTAAGTTGGATATTGCCAAAGAGCATCACACAAGCATGGCTTTCCTAGGAAGAATTAGGTTGATTAATGTTGGGTCTGGAAGAGCCAATCAGAATGCCTGAGTTACAGTTCAACACAGCCTCTAATTCTCTGAGTGACCTCATTTAAGATTTAAAGTGGTGCAATGGTCAAAATGCTGGGCTTGGAATCAACACCTGGGATCCAGATCTTGCCTCAGACTCTTACTAATCATGTGATCATAGGCAAATCACTTAAGCCCTCTGAGTCTCAATTTCTGTATCTATAAAATGGGACTAATATTAGTGCTCATCTCATAAAATTGTTGTGAGATTCACATGAAATATCTTTATAAAACATGTTGCAAACCTTAATTGCTATGTAAATATTTGGTATTATTATTACAAGTTATGTATATATGTATTACACTCTTGATCTCAATTTTTCCCTCTGAAAAATGATATCTCCAATGTCTCTTTCATAACTGACATTCTAGGTACTAGGTCCTAAGCATTTCTATGCTGTGTTACTGAAAATTTGTCTTCCTCCCATGGCTGTCATAAAGATAAAATATGTTTGTCAATGGAACAGCCTTTGAAAATTTCTAAGCCCTGTAGGAATGGGAGGTGGGGAGAAAGGGAACTGTGGATTTGATTATCATGAGCATGGGACCCACCAGTTAGAGTAGAGCAGAATCCCATTAACCAAATTGGGGGTTTGAGAATTGAGGAGGTTCATTTCCTTGCCCCTGACTCTCTATGCCCCTAATTTTCCATTCTTAGTGAAATAAGGGAATTTCTCAAGTATGCAAAGATGGGAAGGAATTACCATAACTATTCAACTATTTTCTTAGGGTGGAGGTAGCCTTCAGATATTCAACTCTTTCCTAGAGGTCTGTGGAGAGGAGTGTCTCAGAACAGTCCAAGGTATATAGAGCATTGATAAGTCATTCCCTTGGGTGTCCCTGGAATCCACAAAATCAGATCCCTAAGCTGAAGCTATCTGTAATATAGAGAAAAGAAGGATTCGAATTGCTTCCCTTACTCCTACAAGGCAAAACTAGCAATGGGAGTGAATTATAGAAAAACAAGTTTTATAAATTGTTATGAAGAAGAAATTATTCATAATCAGAATTGTCCTGATCAAATGGGCTGCCTTGAAAGGTAAATGCTCTAACACTAAAGGTGTTTAAGAAGAAGTGGACTGCCATTTATTTGGATGTTGTATAGAAAATTCCTGTTCTAGATTGGTTGAATTAGATTAGTCAATCAAATAGATAAGCAATTATTAAACACTCACTCACTCACTACTACTAAGCATACATGATATGATTACTAGAGAGGCTCATAAAAATTATCTGTGGTGATTTGCCTGAATATCCCAAGAGAGGATCACCATGGACAATGCCTTTTTTTTTTTTTTTTTTTTTTCCTGAGGCTGGGGTTAAGTGACTTGCCCAGGGTCACATAGCTAGGAAGTGTTAAGTGTCTGAGACCAGATTTGAACTCGGGATCCTCCTGAATTCAGGGCTGATGCTCTATCCACTGCACCACCTAGCTGCCCCCAACAATGCCTTTCTTGAACTCATAAGCTAGATGCTAAGAATTCTTGTCCCCTGGGTTTTTACATTCTATCAGAGAAAATAGTACAAACACATACAAGAATACCTCACATATTCTGGGTTCAATTTCAGATCACTTGCAATTTAGTGAATATGGCAAAAAATCAAGTCACATTAATTTTTTGGTTTCTTAGTATCTATCTATGTGTATATATATATATATATATATATATATATATATATATATATATATATATATATAGAGAGAGAGAGAGAGAGAGAGAGAGAGAGAGAGAGAGAGAGAGAGACATATACAAATATGTTTACACTTATTTTAAGTTTATTAAGTATGCAATAGTAGTATGTCTAAAAATGTACAGGCCTTAATTAAAAATACTTTATTGCTAAAATAAATGCTATCATCTAAGTCTTCAGCAAGTCATAATCTTTTTGTTGGTAGAAGGTCTTGCCTAGATGATGATAGCTATTGACTTATCAGGATGGTGGTCGTTGTTTTAGGTTGTGGTAGCAATAACAATTTCATAAAATAAGATAACAATGAAATATGTCTCATCAATTGACTCTTCTTTTCACATGCACACTTAGGATCCATTATGGAATTATTAATTGGTCTAATTTTAATGCTGTTGTATCTCAATGCATAGGGAAGCATGAGGAGAGACAGAGACATGGAGGGATAACTAATTGCTGTAGTAGTCAGACCATACAACATTAATCAATTAAATTTGAAGCCTTACATAAGTGTGGTTTGTGGCTCCCAAAACAATAATTATTGATCACAGATCACCATAAAAAAATCTAACAGCAATTTAAAAATTTTAAGTTGCAAGTGACACAGACATTATTTGAACACGTGTTCTTGAAAAAAAAGTGGCACCAATAGGTTTGTTCAACACAAGGTTGCCACAAACCATTAATTTGTTAAAAATAATGCAATATATTCAAAGCACAATAAAGCAAAGTATAAAAATGAGACATACCTGTATATGTAAATAAAAACATATAAAGAAACTTTTTTAGTCAGGGGCAAGGAAGAGGCAATAGCAGCTAAGGAAAAAAAAACCTCATGATGGGGATAGTCCTTGAGCAAATATTTTAATTTAAGGAATATAGGAGTTCAAAGATGCATAGGTGGGGAGAAGTGCCTTCCAGACATCAGAGCACAACTTATGTCAAAGCACAGATATGAGGAATAGAAGTGCAAATAGCTCACTTTGGCTGAACTACAGATGCATGGAAGGGACTAATGTATAATGTCTAGAAAGCTGAACTGAAGCCAGATGGTAACTGTCTTCAAATGCCAAACAGGAATTTGTCTTTTTAATTCAGAGGCAATTGGGAGCCAATGGAACTTCCTGAGTGGGGGAAGAACATGGTCAGAACTCTCTTTTTAGAATATCACTTTGGCAGCTGTGTGGAGGAAAAATTAGAGATAGGAGAGACTGGGCTCAGGGAGACCAACTATGAGGATATTGTAATAATCCAGTCAAAGATGATGAGTGACTAAATTAAGTGAAAGATGTGTTAGTGAAGATCAGGGCAGAGTTGTAAGGGATTCTAGGGAGGGAAAATCAGTAGGATTTGGCAATTGATTGTATGAGTTGAGAAAGACTTTTAGATTTCAACCTGAGTGATTGTGAAAAGAATTGAGGTGTCTTTAATAGAATTAGGAAAGACTAGGAGAAAGGTAGATTTGGTGGAGAAGGTAATAAGTTCATTTTTAACTAGGAGTATGAGAAGCGGCCAGAAAAGCAAAAGAAGAATCATGAGAGCAATGTCAGGAGAAGAGAGATTATCATAGAAGAGAGGATAGTCAATAGTGTAAAATGCTACAGAGAAGTCAAGAAAACTGAGGACTAAGAAAAATTATTGAACTTGGCAGTTAAATAACTGGTAACCTTGGTGATAGGCATTTTGGTTGAATAATGATGCTGGAAGACAGATTGCAAAGGATTGAGAAATGAATTTGAGAATAGGAAACAAAGGCCATGAGTGTAGATAGCTTTTTTTCTAGGAGTTTGTCTGGAAGAAAGATATATCTTTGATTGTTTTCCAGAGCTAAGGTACAGCAAGAAAGCGATTCTCTGAGCTTGACATAACAGTAGTCCTTTGCACTCACCCTCTGGGATGATCTCTCTGGCCAAATCACATAATTATTGCATTGTTTTGACCAGCATTGAGTGTTCTATGAGCTTGGATAAGCACCAGACAAGCTTGGACAAATTTTGATCATCAAGCTGTGTTATGAATCACATTGTTTTTGTTTTTGTTACCTCTCATAAGGATTACAGCTCACGGTGCAACCATTGGTATAAGTATTGAGATCTCCTCACACTCTCTCTCACACTAGAGGTAGGGCCTGGGCATATGTCTCTGATATGCTTCCCTGCTTGCAAGCCATTTCCCTCACCCTGAAATTAAACTTCTGTTTGATTCCTGACTCTTCTGTATCTAACCTGCTCTGTTCCACTCCAGCTATCCACAGGTTAGGTTCAGTCCAATTGATAGCCTGAAAGAATGGAAAAGTCAAGTAAGGGTTTTTAAGGATAATGGTGTCTTGGGACAATTCCAAGTTTTCTGATTCTGAAATTCTATGACTAAGATAGAGTCCCCGGGCAGGCTTTTGCAGCCAGAATCATGCAACCTGTTTTGGAACAATAGTTCTGATATTTTACTTCCTTAAGCAAATCACTAAAACTTTCTGGACCTTGTTTTCCTCACCTAAAAATAAGAACATAGGACTAAAGATCTCTAAGGTCCCTTCCAGTTTTCAATCCTATGATCCCTCAGAATCATGTTGGAAGAGAGAACTATTCCAAAACCACATTCTAAAAAGTCTGGGTAAGTAGCATATAGTGAACATGAGTTTATAGCATGTATAAAATCCTCAGTTAATGGTATCATAGATGTATAGGTGGGGAGATTTTAAAGATTACCTAGTCCAATCTTCTCATTTTACAGATGAGGAAACAGAGACTCAGATAAGTGAAATGACTTGTCAGATTCATGAAATATTTCTGTGGCAAGTGGGGGATTTGAACTCAGTCTTCTGACTGGAAACAAGCACTCTTTCCTCTCACCCACCCTTATTTTTCCTCTGTTAATGGTAGTTAAGTCAGAGCTTGAATAACTAAGAAGAAAAGGGAGAAGGGAAATGGAAAAGCAAACAAGTATTTATTAAGAATCTGTCATGAAATGGGATAAATGATTTACAAATATCATTCTCATTTGATCTGAGGACATAGTTTGCTTACTCTGTGAACTCCAGTTAGGTCCATAAGAATTTCATGTAAATGGAGTAGAACAGTACCAATGGAGCAAGTTGAGTTGGTATAGTGACCCCCAGAAGGTTGAATATCTAATTATTCTAGCATCCAACTATCTCAGATGTGACTGATTTTTTCCCTTGTCTGACTTTGATAGGGCACTGGATTTATACTTGAGAAGATCTGAGTTCAACTCCTGCCATAAACATTAGCTATACAACTCTAGGAAGTCACATAAACTCTTTAAAATTTTTTATTTGGTTTTCATTCAGGTTTTCTCTCTCCCTCTGTCTCTCCATCTCCTTGTCTCTCTTTTTTCATTCAGACTTTCTCTTTCTTTTTCTCACTCTCTGGCTATACATGTACATTTTTTTGCATATTTCCTTATGAATTATGTTAGGAGAGAAAAATTAGAACAAAAGGGAAAGATCACAAGAGAAAAAGAAAACAGAAGAAAAAGAAAAAAATAAACATAGCATATGTTGATTTACAGTTAGTTTCCATAATTCTCTTTCTGAATATGGAGTCACTTAAAACTCTTAGCCTCAGTTTCCTCATATTTAAACTGAACAGATTAACCAAGATGGCTTTTAAGGTCCCTTAGAGCTCCAAATCTACAATCCTATGATGCTAGGACTGAATTACTAAGACTAGAAATTTTCCTGATAGAAGAATCCATGTTCTATGATATGTCCCTGGTGTCTCCTTGCCTATGATATCAGAATGGAGATATCTTCCCCAGTGGAAAACTGGGCTGCTCTGATGCACTGAGTGATGATGAGCACAGTGTAATGATAGGCTAAATCCTGTAGGCAGTCTCTCAAACCATCTTCATGGCTTCCTCCTCTTGCCAAGGCTAGAAGACCACTATACCTGAAACTCTGGCAACATACACAGTTGTTTCTCCACCCTTCCCACTTCCATTTTAAAGGTATTATTTTTCTGCTGCTCCACTGGGGGAGGAAGAGAGGAAGATGGGGATGGGGCTACCTTAGTATCATTCCATCCTTGCCTTCCAAGCTCTTCTTGTTGTTTTTAGGTCCTTTTGAGTTGTGCCCAACTCTGTGACTCCATTTGGGGTTTTCTTGGCTGAGAGACTAGAGTGATTTGCCATTTCCTTCTTCAGATAACTTCACAGATTAGGAAATTGAGGCAAATAGAGTTGACTGACTTATCCAGGGTCACATAACTAGTAAGTGTCTGAAGGCAGATCTGAATACAGGTTTTCCTGATTCCCATCAAAGATAGCTCTATACTGGAGACCACCAGCTGTAAAGGTCCTGTCATCTCTTCAATTATAATCCTTCTCTGGGAGATCTCTTTTCTATAAAATCTTTTCCTCTGTGAGCAGGTTTCTTGGGAAGCTTCTGGAGCCTCCAGCCAGAGTAAAGGTAGAATCTTGAATCCTTATCTTCCTGAATCCTGGCTCTGAATCTCCTCGAGCTTCCCTGAAGTTCTCCCAGGAAGTCTTGTTCTTCTACCAGTCTAGACTCTCTTTCCAAACTGCTGTCTAAACTCAATTTCCCAGTATAGACTAACTTCTTGCCCAACTGCCCTCCTCTTTTATCCTAGCAGAGATTGGGCTAGTGAGAACTCAGGGGCCTGCAGGAAATACTTCAACCAATAAACTTGCTCCTCTTAAAGGTGCAAACTCTTTTAAACATGTAAACTCGCTCCCCCCCCCCCCCCAAGTCCAAAGGTGCAAACTCTTTTCAAAGGCCTGGACCAAAGGTGTGAATTCTGAGCTACAGAATTGTTTAGACAACCTCAGTTATTGTAATGTGCTGTCGTCTCCAGAAGCTGCTGGATCTCTCTCTGGGAAGAGATCTGCTGTGTCTTCTACTCAAATCTCTCCGACAGATTCTTCTTCCTGTAACGAACCGTTGTCTCCAGGCAGTTGCTGTTAACTCTTGTCCAAAGAAGTGACTTCCCTTCCTGCAGAGAGCCCCGTCAAGCCTGATGCAATTCAGAGTCTTTCTTCTTGAATCCTGGCTCTGAATCTCCTCCAGCTCTTATCCTTCTCCAGGCCGATCTGCTCTCTGCGCCCAGTGCTGTCTCTTTTTATCCTCCCAGAGAATGGGCGTGGGATAATGCAAGGGCTTCTGGGAAGAACCACCCCAGCCAATGAGCTTGCCCCCTCTATCAAGTCAACCTGAGTTCTCACCTTGTAATTGTCCAGAAAACCTGAATTCTCACCTCGTCACTATCCAGACAACCCGAGTTCTCACTTAGTAATCCTAACAACCAGCCTTCCCTTAAACACACCAACTATGGACTTGTTACTTTATGCTGATATGTTTCTTTATAAAGTCCTCCTTGAGTCTCAGAATTATTGCAATTCACTGACACATTAGCCAAGGAAGCAGCTGAATAGTAGTGGAGTATTCTGGAAAAATAGATAGAAAGAAGTCCATGTGCTTGTCCATATGTGGCTCAAGAGGGTACTCTGAGAATAACATCATTTCTGATTTCCTATCCTTGCTAAGGAGAGGAGAATTTCTTAGGCAGTACCATCACAGAATATAGACTTAAAGCTAGAAATAGGTGATTTCTGAATAGCACCAAACTTGGCAGTTTCTGTAAAAGTACCACAAATCCAATTCAGAAATATGGCCTTCTAGAGAGAGAAGAATTTGAGTATTTCACCTCACACCAACCTGAGAGGTAGGTACTATTATTATCTCCAATTTACTACTGAGGAAACTGATGCAATCAGGGATTAAATGACTTGCCCAGGGCCACACAGCTAGCATCTGAGTCCAAATTTGAACTCAGATCTTCCTTATCCCAAACTCAGAGCTTTCTAACCACCTAAAAACTATAAAATACTAAGTTAGAGTGTGAGGAAATAGAAGATTTGTATTTTGCTAAGCTCATTTCCATGACTTATTTACACAATTCAGGTTTGATAGGAAGGTAGTTGCCTGTTTAATGGCTTCCATTCCACTTCCATTCCTGAGTATGCTTCCATTCCAGGGTGAGGATTCTATTGGAGGTAGAGATTGGTGAACTTTTCCTGTGAGGAAAAAGGGATTCACAAGAATGTCAGATGTTTCCCCTACTGAAAACCTAAAGGTCATTTTCCTTTCAAGAGGAATCTAGCACACTGTTTGTCATTGAATCGAAAGACTTTGGGATCATAATTGGGAGGCAAGAATCACAGAAAAGGGAAGAAAATATGTCTATTGTTTGCAAGCTATTATGTATTCCTTTATGTATTTTTTGTATTTGTTTATGAGCTCCTGTGATTCCTTTGGGTTTCATACATTCTCTGGTGAAATAAAGGCTATTCTGTATATATTACTATTGCTATCTTAGATTTCTATACAGAGACAGATACAGATATTGCATGTTTATGCTGAGCTAGAATCTGTCTCATGACCTGTTCTTAGGGGCAACTTAGAGGGCATAGGGATGCTGGTCGGTTTATATCTTTCCAGAATAGGGTCAGATCCTCAGATGATACTATTGAAGGAACATAACATTAAGAAAATGGAGACAATCCAAGGTTCTCCTACATTTGTATAGGCTAAGCATTACCTTATACAAATACTTTAATTTATATAAAATCATTAGCAGATATAAGCATTTATAATTCCAAAGAATATGTAACATATTAGCATATACCAGCAGTTCTATTTACATAGTAGACACTTTCTTACATACAAACATTTCTATTTATCTAGAATATAAATTATTTTAAACATTTTTATTTTCATAGAAAATATATGAACAAGAATGTCATTTACACAGAAAAAAATATCTGCTACATGTATACACACTGAATGTTGGTACATTATCACCATTATCACATGGAACACAGTAATACAATTATTATCACTTACATGAAACACTCAGGCATGTGCTAGCACTGACATATGAGAACGCAGTATAGCCAGTCACAGTTACATGAAAAATACATACAATCACTGCTATTCATTAAGAGCACAAGAAATTCCTCCCATTTACATGAAATATATCAGTTATATAAGCATTGTCATTTATATGAAACATATTCAGTCACTGACTTTAACATAGAATATATTTGCATTTATGGTCCTTGCTCTTTATATAGAACATACAAGCATATACAACCATTGGCACTTATGTAAAATTCATATCTGGGCCATCACTATCTGGGACATAACAAATAGCCATTTTAGAAGTCATCCACAAACTATAAGGCATTTTTCTCCCTTCCTACAATCCAGGGGAGTCTATTCCATTGAGTCTGAGGGGGAAGAAAAGAATGCTCAGAGGTAGAGGGAAAAGAAATAAAAGGAGTCAATAATAGTTGATATCAGTCAGTTAGCTCATAGATTTGAAAGGCAGGAAGGATAAGATTAAGTCTACAGGTACCTGTGTGGAAGATAGAAAATATGATAACTATATCAAAGAGGTACAAAACACTTTTCAGAGGCAAGGAAAGAGCATTTCTGGCTGAGGAAATGAGCAAAGACTTTATGGAAAAGGTGAGTTTTGAGTTAAATCTTGAGATGTTGGGGAAGGAATAGAAAGAACAAAGTCATATAAAACAATCAAGCAGAAGGGTATGGCTTCCAAATAAGTATTTTATTTTTTTCTCAATAGTATTTTATTTTTTCAGATACATGTGAAGATATTTTTCAACATTAATTTTTATAAAATTTTGAGTTCCAAATTATTTCTCTTTCCCTTACCTTCTCCCTCCCCAAGACAGAAAGCAATCTAATATAGGTTATACATGTACAATACTTTGAAACACATTTCCATCTTTGTCATGTTATACAAGAAAAAATCTCAGGGAAAAACCCATGAGAAAGAAAAAGCAAACTTCCCTCAAAAGATAAAAATATTATGCTTCAATCCATATTCAGTCTCCACAGTCCTCTCTCTGAATGTGGATAGCATTTTTCCATCCCAAGTCTACTGGAATTGTGTGAAGAGCTTGGATCATTGCATTGCTGAGAAAAGATAAGTGTATCATAGTTGATCATCACATAATCTTTCTGTCACTGAGTATAATGTTCTCCTGGTTCTACTCCCTTCACTCAATATCAGTTCATGAAGTCTTTCCAGACTTTTCTGAAATCTGAAATCTGCTTATCATTTCCTATAGAACAACAATATTCCATTATATTTACATGCCACAACTTATTCAGCTATTCCCCAGTTGATGGGCATCCATTCAATTTCCAGTTCTTTGCCACTACAAAAAGAACTGCTACATTCTTCAGGCAAGTATTTTGGTTGAGACAGTGGATAGACTACTAGGTGTAGGGTCAGGAAGACATCTTCTTAAGTTCAAATCCATCTGCAGACACTTAGCAGTTTGTAACCTTAGACCCTTTTAATCTCTTTTGCCTCAGTTTACTCATCTAGAAAGTGAATTGGAGAAGAAAATGGCAAGCTATCTCAGTATCTTTGCAAAGAAAACTCCAAAAAGGGTCATGAAAAGTTGGACACAACTAAAATGATTGAAAAACAATTTTAGTTTTGCGTACCATTAAAAGCACATCAAGGAACCATAGGAAATCAGGTGAGTTGGAATTAGACATACATATCAAGCTAGGGAATTGTAGGAAATAACAATGGTAGTAGTAGTAATAGTGGTCTGGACACAGAACCCAAGAATTCAGTTTGAGGCTCTGCTTGCCATTAATTAACCACTTATCCTATATTGGCCTCAGTTTCTTCAACTGTGAAATGGGTGTAATAATAGCACATACCTACCAAAGTTGTTGTGAAGATCAAATGTGACAATGATTGTAAAGTGCCAGATAAAATTTAAAGTACTTTCTAAATGCTAGACTTTAAAAATTTTAGCATGGGATACTCAAACTATTTTTCTTAACTGCCTGACTAGGTATGTTGCTTCATAGGTGTGATGTTTATATTCTTAGAGAGTTTAGCCTACCTTTATAATGGAGAGGATTTCTGGTTTCTACAGTTTAAATATGAGAACAGATTGCTTGTAGATGATACTTAAGAGATGAAACCTAATACATGATAGCATGGAATAGTTTAGGGATGCCCATGGCTATACATGCTCTGAGATGTTAATACCCATCAAAGAGCAAAATAATGACAGCATAAGGAGACATTAATATTCCTGCAGCATTATACATGAGTATTACTCTAGTCACTTGTGTCCTGTAGTTACACATGTCCTCAATTTATATGCTCTTCTAACCAATAATCCATTTCTTGTCACAAAGAATAAGAAAAGAAAAAGAAAGAGGTGGGGAAATAAGCTTAGTTACATCAACCAATATATCAGCCACATGGGTCTGATAGTACACAATATTCTAATTGTAGATCATTCCATTTCTTCAAAAAAAAAAAAAAAAAAGGGAAAGGTACATTTTTCCTTACCTTTCTCCAGGGCCAAATTTGGTGACTATGACTACTCAGGATTTCATCTCTTTTGTATTTCCTTTTTACATTGTTGCAGTCATGATGGATACTGTTTTTCCTGGTTCTGCTTAATTTACTCTGTATCATCTCATACAAGTCTTCTCATGCTGTTGGCTCTTGAATTGATTCTGGAAAATTGGCTGGTATTGACAAAGTTGGAATTGATGATCAGCTAAGAGCCTGACTAAGACGGTCAAGCAGTAAAAAATAATGTAATGGAGAGAGTGTGCAGCACATTTCTATGCATTAAAACCCAGAAAAATGAAATTTTCCTGGTTGAGGTTTCATTCTTCCCTTCCCTCCACTTCAGCTCCATCTCTCCACTAAGCAGCACGGAAAAGATCAGAGTGGAGATTTGAATTCCACCGATTAAATAATGCTGCTGTGGGAGCTTCAGTATAGATTTCTGCTTGTAAGCTACAGAACATAGGATACAGAGGCTAGTTTCCTTTTCTCTTTCTCCTAGATTCTTCTGTGAAACATGTTTTGAAATGAATCAATATGTTGTCCCTAGAGTCAGAGAGCTTGGATTCAAGTCCTGACTTAGTTTCTTAATAACTGGGTTACTTTAACTAAGTCACTGTCTAATAAACCTTATTTCTTTCTTGGCATGTTATGGGAGCCATCTGCTAATGGCTGCTGGGGATCTAATTCTGATCAGCAGAATAGATCCCTTCATGTGAGAGGATGATAATGATACAAGGAGACTGAGAAGCAGATGCTTTCTCTGACCCCTCTCCTTTCCCCCCTTGCCTTTAATTTATTTCATTCCCCATCCACAAGCAACATCTGAGTCAGTAAAGGCTGATTTTGCAATTCCTTCTGAGGTGTTATGATTCATCACTGTGGAGGCTTTCAGAGAATCAATCTGCCCCTTCACACTCAGGTGTGGTCCTAAACATTGGCAAGTCAGTCAATGAGTATTTATCATACACTTACTATGTTCTAAGCACTGGAAATACAAGGAAAGGTAAAAGATAGTCCCTGTTTTCTAGCTCTAGGAGAGATACAACAAGCAAGATATATACAGGGCAAATTGGAGATAATGTCCAATGGAATCTGGAAAAGGTTTCCTGTAGCAAGTGGGATTTTAACTGGGATTTGATGGAAGCTAAGGGAAGCCAGAAAATTGAGATGTGAAGGTTCATGAGAGAATTCTAGGCATAAAGAGCATCCTGGGGCAATGCTGTCAGGAAACAGACTTTTCCAAGAAGTTTTCCAGGAAACTAAGAAGGTAGGAGTGGCTTAGGAATGCCAGAGGATTTTATATTTGATCCTGGAGGTGATGGTCACTGGAGTTTATTAAATAGGTGAGATGATGTGGTCAAATCTATACTTTAGAAAAATTAATTTAGCAGCTGAGCAGAGGATGGACTGGCATGGGGAGAGACTTGAAGTAGGAAGACTCTCCAAAAGGCTATTGCAATATTGTAGGCATGAAGTAATGAGAGCTTGCTGTAGTGTTATACAAGAGAGCCTGAGAATGTAAAATCAACAGGGATTAGCAATAGATTGGATATAAGGGGTAAGAGATAGTGAGAATTTGAAAATGATGTCTAGGTTTCAAGATAAAAATAGATGGTCTTTCCACCTCAAAGATCTATAAAAATCACTTTGGTGATACTATTAATAGATTTCTACAATAATTTATGGCTTAGAAATCACTTTTCTTGAAATTACTCTGAAATAAGTAAAGGAATAATAGCTAAGAGCTAGATTTATATAATACTTTAAGGTTCTCAAGGGACTGTATATGTTATCTCAATTGATTCTCACATTAATCCTGGAGGGTAGTGGCTGTTTTTAATCTCCATTTTACAGATGAGTAAACTAAGGTTTAGAGAGATTAAAGGGCTTGTTTAGTAAGTGTCTGAGATAGAATCTTAACTCAGTTTTAGCCATTTTTCCCAAAGGAAACTGAAATTAAGAAAAAATAATTTGCTCAGGGTCAGAATCTTAGCACCTACTTCAAAGAGGTTTTTTTTTTTTTTTTAATCAAATCAGATAAAATATGTATAGTACTATATAAATGATAGCTATTCAACACTGCTACTAGGACAATGCCCCAAGAAAATCCAAGGGAAAGGAAAAGGATCCATATATACAAAATTTTTTTATTTATTAATTACTTTTTTTATGGTGGCAAAGAATTGAAATGAGTGGATGCTCTTCAACTGGGGAATGGCTGAACAAGTTGTGGTTTATGATTGTGATGGAATACTATTGTTTCATCAGAAATCTGTGTGTGATTTGACCAAGAGAAAAAAAAATGGACAGTTGGCTATAAATGGCTATATGGATATAATGGAAGATCTTTGATTTTTCAACATTGTGTGAAATTTGGGTTCAAATTCTAGCCTTTTCACTTACTAGATATGTGATTGATCCTTACTTTTCTTCATGTCTCATAGAGCCATTGGCTTCCATTTGCCCTGTTCTAGTTTTTAATGTATGTTTTTCTTAGTTTTTGTATCTCTTTTTCTATTTCATTAAATCTACTTTTGAAAGTAGTATTTTCTTCAGTGAATTTTTTTTTTGCATTTGGTCAATTATATTTTTTAAGGAATTACCTTCCTTTTCCATTTTGTCCTTGTCTGAGTTGGTGCTTTGGTCTTCCCTGTCACCATAGTAGCTTTCTGTGATCAAGATTCTTTTCAGTTTCTTACTCATTTTTTCCCATTTTCTTTTCATATTTCCTCTTTTTTAGTTTTATGGTCAAACTCTGCTCCTGGGTAAAGGAAGCACTATCCCAAACTTCCTATGCAGTTCTGAGCCTTGGCTTTAAGCCCAGGGACACCTTATGTTTGTAGGGAGTAGCTTTACCTGCTCTTTACAGGAAACATCCTACTTTCCCAAAGTTTGCCTTCTGAGATGGGACTGGAAGCTGCCCCACTGATCTGCTCCTCTACTGAGCCAGGATGAGGGTCTCAGTTGCTGATTTGCTGTGATTAAGACCCCCTCACTGGCTTTCCTAGAGTCTGTCTGAGATGGGACTGAAAACTCTTTTCACCCCAGTGAGACTGACCTTTCTTGAAGTTTTTTCCAGTCTGTCTTGAACTGGAGAGTGGTTTCATTCCATCAGACTCTGTTCAGAGTCTTGGTCTTATGTGTTTTTTGAGGGAAACTGGGAGAGCTTGAGCAGCTTCCTGGCTTCACTCCGCCATCTTGGCCCCATCCCCAGAACGTCCCCAGATGCCTGAGCTTTACTTTTCTTTTCTACAAAATGGGAATCATGATTTTTGCACTAAGGAATTGTGAAATCGAATGTATATATGGATGAATTTTGGATCATGTATTTCAAACTGGCAGGAGACACTGGAAGCTGTCTGGTCCCATCTCCTTATTCTCTAGAGAAAGAAACTGAGACCCAAGGAAAGAAAATTGCTTGCTCAAGATTACCTGGGTAATTAATAGCAGAATCAGACTTCCAAATTGGGTCCTCTGCTTACCAGACCATAAAGAATTCTGTGACTATAAAAATGTTCTGGAAATGGGGGCACTTTTCATTCTTATTGTCACCTATGACTCTGGATTTTCGTGGGCATCAGAATTTGGCTAGCATCTTGGCGTCTACTGAAAAGGCAAAATGTTTTCACCTATCATTCAAACATTCAAGTTAGGAAATATTTAAAACAGGCTTTATTATCCACTTGACCAAAAAATGCAAAGGACTCAAACGTATAAGGAATCAGCATAATTCTTCTTCCCTCTCTAATGGATCTTTCCTTTCCCCCACATAGTATTAATATGAATGTGAAGGTCTTCCATAAAGAGATAAGACTTAAAGTTGCTAGGTAGTCAAGCAATTCTTTCCCCTCTACCCCAACATCACATTTTCTCATGAATCTTTTCCTTTTCCTGCCATCTATAGCAAATCTCTGAACTCTGCCTGAGAAGTGGAAGGGTCCCTGAGAGATTTCCCAAATCAGGAATCAAAGACTTGGGTTTTCCTTGCTCTGACCTCATCTGGACTTAGGAGTGAATTGGGGGACCAGAGTAGGAGCTGGGAGTCTGCCCAAGCATTAGTAATGGAAGGAACCTCAGAAATCATCTAGTACCCAGCTTCTTAAACTGTGGTTCACAACCCCATTTAGGGTCTTATAACTGAATGTGGGGAGTTGTGAAATTATGATTTATTATTTGATTTGTATGCCTATTTCATATACCTATATACCTAGGGTCATGCAAAAATTTTTCAGGTGAATAGGGGTCAAGAGTAGAAAAAGTTTAAGAAGCTTTAATCTATTATAATCACATTCTTCCTTTACAGATAGGATAATAAGGTCCAGAGGGGTTCAGTTAATAATCAACTAGTAAGTCATTCAATAAGCAGTTGTTGTTTTTTAACTATATAGTAACTTAAGGAACTATGCTAGGTGCTGGGTTTGCAAACACAGAAAGGGAAATAATCCCTCTTCCCAAGGAGCTTACAACATATACATATATAAATATATACATAATGAATACCAGGCTATGGATAGGGAGGGCACTAGCACTTGGTGGAGGAAGAAGACCAGGAAAGGCTTTTTGCAGAAGATGGTACCTGAGCTGCCAACTAATGAGTCAGAAGTACCCCTGAAGTCAGCCCCCAGGCTCATACAGACTCTGCCCTAAATGACTGCAGCCAAAGAAGGATTCACTTCAGTTTTTTTCCTCTGTCATTTTGTTTCAGTCTGTTTCATCCAATCTCACTATATCAATGTCTTTTGTGTGCCTCTCTACACCTTTGACCATGATTTCTGGCTGAGAGGCCTTATTCATCTCCCAGAAGAGTGATTCCTCCCTGCTCTGGGTCAGGATGACTCTGTTCTTCTCCCTACAGGGGCTGCTTTCTCTCCTCCCTTCCTTGCCAGGCTTTTCTCTTTGTATTTAAAGTAATAGAATCATACTTTTTAGAATTGAGAGGAATCTTAGCTATCATTTAGCCTAATTCTCGTTTGAAAGAAAAGGAAACTGAGAAGAGAAGAAGCAATAAGCATTTATTAAGTGACTATTATGTGTTGACACTGTGCTAATACACTACAGATGTTATCTTTCTACCTCATAACAACCTTCTGGGGCAGGTCTTATTATTATTATCCCAATTTTTTTTCTCAATTGAGGAAACTAAGGCAGACAAGGTGAGGTGGACTGCCCAGGTTACACAGCTAGTAAGTGGCTGTGTGTTCTATCCCTGAGTTATGTATCTGTTTCTGAGGAAAGGGGATGTAGCTTGCCCCTGGTCCCACAGGTATACTGAGCCAATATTGTTGGAAATAACCCTTATAGATTGTCTTTCTTTTCTCTCCTTTTTTCCTCTTTAAAAAGGGCCCTTCTTTCCCTCTGTAAGGTCAACTTCCCCATTTAGAAGCAGGTATGAGAACTAAACTAGCCTATTGAAACATTAATTTTTTTTCCCCGAGAGACAGGTAAACCAGGGATTCCCCTCCCCATCCTATCTCACATATGAATGAAATACCATACTTATGCCAAAGTGATCCATCATGTTTAGAATATTGAAAATATCACTGTGGTCTCAAGTGTAGGAGGGGCCCTGAGTAAACTAAGCACTAAGATGAGGAGATCCTGGCCATAGAGAAGGTAGGGCAGGTGGAAAAGGAGGTTAGGGGGCCAGAGAAATAAGGCCAGAGAGGCAGGGAAAGCCTCTAGAGTTAGGGAGACTAAAAAAGGAAAGAACAGAATTGTCTCAGGAAATGAGCTAGTCCTAAAGGCTTCAGCCTGAAACTCCTTGGGAACAGGAAGGGAATAGAGTAGGATTCCCACCCAGCATCTTGGGAGGTGGGGCAGATTCCCCTAGGCCTATTCAGTCTGGGATTCCCTGAGAGGCAGCTTCTCTGACTGGTATGAATCCTACTTTCATTAACTTCAGCCAAGTCAGGAGAGTAGTTGCCCTTTGAGGCCAGTGTAACACGACTGATTCCCCTACTTCTAAGCCATTAGGAAAAAGAGTTACAGAGCTAGGTATTCCTTTACTTCTCTTTTCAAATACTCTAAGGCATATGCAAAAAGTCTACATGTCCTTGAAGACAGATATGAAATTTCTAAGCTCCATCAATTTCTCAACTCCCACCTGCTTTTTTTTTTTTTTTTCAGAATCTCTATGTCCCCATCCCCATCTATTCCCCCAAAGTAGTCTCTGCCCTTGATCTCCTTTTACCTCTGGCAAAAATCTCTGTCCACATCCCCAACTTGGGTAACCCTTTCACAGGGTCCCTGCCCTAAACAAAGCCAAGAACTCTTGGACCATTTCAAGGATATTGTCCCATTGAGGGACATTCTCCCCTCACTTAATTTTAAAGTATCAAGGAATGCAATAGAATGGAATGGAAAGAATATTGAATTTTGAGTCACATGACCTTGATTTGAATCCTGCTTCTTACTTCCAGGGACTCAGCCTTCTCAGTGATAAAATGAGGGAGTAAGACTAGAGGATTTCAAAGATCTTTTCCAGCTCAAAATCCTGTGAAACATGAAACACAAAGATTACCTAGTGTCCAATATATTTTGAAACAGTGCTACCCACTGACTCCCATCCTGGACCTTTTCTTGTATTAAATCATTTGATACATGTTTGTCCCTTCTGACTGCCTAAATATGGTATCATTTGATTAAACTCTCATTGCTGATTGACATCAATATCATCCAATAACATTGGCAACAAGACAGAGTGGGGTGGGGAGAGTTTCTTTCTCTACAGTTTTGCATTGCAATGAAGGTGGTGGTGCAATCTCCTATGTTGAAGAGATGAAGAGTCTGTTTTCATTAAAGCATGATGGTGTTTAATGGGAGTACATTAGGGACATTTGGAGCATGTGCAGAGATTCTGTAATTTGTTCTAGTTAACATAGCATGTGGTAAAAGGAGAAGTCTTTGATTGACTAGGGAACTAGAACTGGGGCACATTCAAAAGATATCAGTCAGTTAGAACCAGTCCATTCCCCAGATCAGTCTTTTCCCTGAGCTGTTACATTGAAGTAAGATCATGATGGAAGAGGAACAAAGCACAAGGAGGTCTGGGAGTAGATTTTTCAGTCAACCAGTTAGGAATCAAAGTCTTGAGGAACTGCTTTCAGAATCCAACCCAGATCTCTAATTGAGATGAGGACCCATGACTATCATATTTGAGTGTCAACTGGGTAAAATCAATACATAGAAATATTAAATATAGTTAGTTTATTTTCTCCAGGGACTAAGGTGATATAGGGGAAAGTGTTTCCCCAGAGAGGCGAGGAAAAATATTTATACTTCTTGCTATATCTTTAGAGTAAAAAAATCTCTTGGTAAAAGCTAAGTGATATTAATTACATGGAATCAGGGGTTGCTAATAATTAGAGATTAAAGGTGTGTGGGATACACTGGAATGAGAACTTGAACTAATGGAATTAGAGAGTTTCCTGATCCCTCATGGGATGCCTGAAAGGGAGATGTAGCCAGCTTCACTATGGAAAAGTGAGTTCAGATCATGTTCTGTTTCTGGAGTGTTCTGGTCCAAAATCCCTCAAGAAACACCATTTTAAAAAACTAACTAAATGCTTCTTACTCAGATATTGATAGAGTGTGATATCTTCTCAATTTATACATAATTGTTGAGATTCTTGGACTCAAGACATTCTCTCTTAGTTTCCCAATCCATTATATTAAACACGAGGAATTGAGTCAGTAGGGGATGAAAGAATGTGTGTGTGTGTGTGTAGCTTTATGGTTTTTATCTGGCTTTGTTTTCTTAGATTATACTGACTCCTGGATTCTTGGAGAGTAGAGCTCTCTTTCTCTGCCTTTAGGACTCTGTGTGAACTGGAGGTGCTTATGATTTCCCAAAGAACAAGATAGAGAAGAAGTGGGTTCCCACCTTGTCCAAAATATTCTTAATTTCTCTTCATTCTCTGGTCAAACTGTCAGGTATAGTCACACACTATAGGTGTTTAGTAAAAATATACTGAATAAATCAATGAATGAATGGGAAGTTAGGATAAGTCAATCACTGAGCTCTGAATGCTCCCATCCAAGGCTGAAACTTTATCACCTTTACAATGATGTTCTTAGAGTTCAGACACATATTAAGATGTCAAGATCATCCATTGTATCCTGGATGCTCTTGGCTTTTGTTTTGCTGATGGATTTCAATAACTGGAAAAGAAAGTGGGTCTGACAACTTTGTACAACTCTGTCTCACTAAAATCCAATACATGTTCAAGTAAAGACATCACTCCATGATATCATTAATCCTCTTCCAAAAAAAAAAAAAGGACCAACTATAACCACACAACAACAACAATTCACTCAGTACTTTCCTAACCCAGCTATTCCTACCTTCTTTATCTTTTATGATGACAGAAATATAGAATTTAGAACTCAAAGATACCATCTGACCTAATCCACAAGTTTAGAAGATGAGGAAATTGAGATGCCAGGAAAACAGGATTTAGATTCCTAGAACCTAAACACAAAACATGACCAAATCAATTAGTCAAGTCAATTAACTCCTTTAGGCCTATTTTTTCATCTGTGTGATTCTGGACAAGTAAAATGGAGAGATAATCATAGCACCTATTCCATGGAGTTGTTGGGCAAATCAAATGAGATCATATGTAAGTGCTTTATATAAGCATTTTGCAAACCTTAAAGTATTAAATGTAGCCTGAACCTCAAAGTCCATGTGTATGGGACTCTCCTTATTCATTGGTGGAGGTGATGACTCAATGCTCCTCATCTGGGTGAGGGACAGTTAGGGAGAACTAAAGAGAAGAGACATCTCGTCTTTGAGCTTCCAGCAGAAGGGTCTAGAATCTGGATCCCCTGATTCTAAGAAAATGCTTTCTATAGCAAGGAGGGGATTAAACATCAGGGAAGGAAATGAACTTGTGAAAGGTCATATGGCCAAGAAAGTATCTGTGGTGAGAACCCACAAACACTCATGCCAGAAAATCAGAAAGAAGAGCAACTGACAGAGAAAGAGTCAACTTTCTATAGGACAATTAAGCTCCTGATTGTATGATATGATTTCTGAGGTCCCAGGAAAGCTCTAATTCTCTTTTTCCAACCTTTTCCCCTCTCTATCTGCTGGCTACAATCTAAAATTGTATTATAGCTTACTTGTTCTTTTTAGTTTAAGGTTTTAGCCTTTGTTTTAACATTAAAAACCCATGAAAATTGAAAGTGGTTCTTAACTACTGGCCCCTAAGTGTGAATGAAAGACTAATTCAATTCAATATTAAATTTTTAAAAAATTATTAAGTACCTACTATGTACCAGGCACTGTGCTAAGCATTGAGGATACAAAAAGAGCCAAAAAAACTACCCTCAAGGAGCTTACAATCTAATAGGGGAGATAACATGAAAACAAATATACAAAGCAAGCTAAAAATAGGACAAATTAGAAGTAATTAACAAAGGGAAAAATTGGAATTAAAGGCTTGGGGAAGAATTCTTGCAGGAAATAGAATCTTAGTTGATACTTAAAGGAATACAGGGAGGTCAGTCATCAGACAGGACAAGAGAAAAGCCTTCTAAGGATGAAAAAGAATGCTCCAAGCCAAGAGTTGGAATGTCTTGCAAACCCATTTGACTGGGAACTTGGAAGCAAGGCAAGGAAAACATCAGGACACAGAGGCCCAGAGAGAGAAAGAGGAAAAGGAAAGACAGAGTTGGATCTCCTTACAGTTTTTCTAGTTTTAGCCCTGCAGGGAGTACCTTGACTGAATACCAGTAAAGTGGGTGGTATATTACTTAGCTGTGCTGGTGGGCCAAGTGACTAACCTCCTTCATCCTCTAGCTTGTCTCCAATTTTGTGTAGACAAAAACTATACCTCCTTAAAGGTGACCTTTCTAGCCAATTCCTCAGGTTATCCCCTATTTGGAAGAGTGGTTTTCTTCCAGAACTAAGGAAGAAGGAAAAGAGAAAGGAAAATGTTTTAAAAAAACTTCCCTTCAATACCAGTCTAGGCACTATTTTTCCCTCATCAACTAAAGGGATCCTGTATTAGTTTTCTTTCTTTGCACTGAGAAGTCATAAAAATAAATCAATATTTCCATTTTCCAAGGCCCCAAACATGAGTCACCAGCCCCAAAAGAGTTACAACAACAATAGAGTTCTAAATCTCTTTCTCTCCTCCCAAGTTTTCCCCAGTTGCCCCTCTCTCCTACGTATGTGCAATGATCAAATTTGTCTTTCTTTGTAGCACAAGGGATTAGTATAGTACCTAAAAAAATTACCTATCATTATTAGGTGCAATTAGTAATAAAGAATTTGCAGAAGTTTCTTAAGAAGGGAAATACTATGATAAAATTGAAACTTGGGAAAGATCTGGGCAGTGTACACTGGATGAGCTAGAAAAGACAGGGCACTGGAAAAATGATGGATTGAACTGATTGAGAATCATGGAATGTTATAGCTAGAAGGGACATTGGAAATGATTAAATTCAAGGGAAGGGAAACCAAAAATAGCATAAAGAAGGTAAGAAAGAGTAATGTGAGAAATATTTATCGATGGCAATACTTGATGTAGTGGGAAGGAGAAAAAAAAAGAACATTTATTAAGCACCAACTATATGCCAGACACTGTGTTAAGCACTTTTAAAAAATATTATCTCATTTGATTCTCATAACAACCCTATAAGGTAAGTGCTATTCTTAACTCCCTTTTACAGGTGAGACAGATAGAAGTTAAGTAGCTTGCCAGGATCACACAGTTAATAAATGCCTCAAGGTGGATTTGAACTCAGGTTTTTCTGGTCAGGCCCAAGCACTCAATCCATTACACCAAAATTCCCAAACAGCCAGAAAACTCAGGTTATAAATTTAGCTTTGTTATTCAATGGCTGTGTGATGTGGGAAAAAACATATCCCTTCTGGGTCTCAGTTTCTGAATTGTAAAAATAAGGAAATTAGACTGTTCTCTGAAATCTCTTGCAGTTCTGGCTTTCTGAGAAGAGACTCTATCCTAACTATTATTTTGGTTCTGCTCATTTTTCTTTTTTATTTTGTGCAAGTTATTCCATGTTTTTTAAAAGATCATTAAGCTTATTAGTAGTATTCTATCAAAACCATATACCACAATTTGTTTAACCATTCCTCAATTGACAGGGATCTCCATAACTTCTAATTCTTTGCTATCACAAAGAAAGTTGCTATAAACATTTTAGAACATCTAGGTTCTTTCCTTTTTCCCCTAATCATCTATGGAAATAGGCCAAGTGGTGGTATTTCTAAATCAAAGGTACAGGCAGTTTAATAACTCTTTGGGCATAATTCCAGATTGCTTTCCAAAATGGTTGGATCAGTTTATAATTCTACCAACAAAAGTGTCCCAATTTTAATGATTTAAAGCATTTTATATGACTATAAATTGTTTTGATTTCCTCATTTGAAAACTGCCTGTTTATAACCTTAAAAAGTAAATAAACAAAAATAAAAATAAGTTATCTGTCCCAATGCTGTAATTCCATATTCTCTCCTCTAAAAGCTGAAGTTCCCAATATTTTTCAGTACTCATATCTAAGAAATCTAAAAGCTCCCCTTCAAAATGAAAAAGTAGATTCTATAATTTTCCATATATAGGTACTTAAGAAATAAAGTAAGTTATTTTTTCATAAAGAAAATCTTATATTTTGTTATCATAGTTACTTAATATTTGTCAATTTATCCAATCTTCATTTCCTCCCCACTAATATTATTAAGAATTAGAATGTTCCAAAGAGACATTATTATTATGTGCTCAATACTCCCTATGCCTTCTTGGTGCTCTCTTACTCACTGAGGTATAAATATCCCAGATTAGGAGATCTTGTTTTAAGATCCCTTTTGCCTGAACAATTCTGTTTTTTGTTCAAAAGTCCCCTTTAACAATCTATGAGTCTATGTTAATTGATTACATCAAGGAGAGAACTGAATCAAAACTATTCAGTAGTTTTGTGATTATGGGTCTCTTCCCATATCATCCCCCATAGTTGGGGGGGCACATACAAATTTAAGTGAGGTCTCCAAATGGTCCAATGCTTTCAAATAACACTTTTATTTTTACTGTTGGAGGAGTCAAAAATAAAAAATGTTTCAAGGATCAAATTCAACCAAATAATGTCTTAAACCCTTATTATATGCAAGAAAGCTCTGTGCTACTAACTCTTTAGCAAAGGCTCAGCATTTGAGAGTGAGACATCCAATGGTGATGCTAATGTTTGACAGTATCTGTGTGTAAAGGCTGATGAAATGGAACAAAACCAGAAAAAGGCAGCTGTCAACATGAGGCTCCTCCCATATGGGAAGATGAAACTAGGCTGGAAAATAGCTACTAAACAATACTGACAATCCCTGGTTTGCTATTCTGGTGGGTGGGTGTGTGTGTGTGTGTGTGTGTGTGTGTGTGTGTGTGTGTGTGTGTGCCGATTGCGTGCATGAGAGACAGAGACAGAAAAAGAAACAGAGAGACAGAGACAGAAACAAAGTGAGAGATACAGAAAGAGACAGAGAGACAAAGAGAGAGACAGAGAGATACATAGAGTAGAAAAATACAGAAAGACACATATAGGAACAGAGAAACAGACATAGGGTTGGAGAGAGAGAGAGAGAGAGAGAGAGAGAGAGAGAGAGAGAGAGAGAGAGAGAGAGAGAGAGAGAGAGAGAGAGAGAGAGAGAGAGAGAAATTGGGGAAAGAGTGGAGAGAGAGGTGGAAGAAGAAGAAAAAGAAAAAGAGAAGAAAAGAAAAGAAGGAAGAAAAAGAAAAAGAAGGAAGAAGAAAAAAAAGAAGAGGAGGAGAAGGAAGAAGAAGAGGAGAAGAAGGAGACAATTTATACTGTTGTCTCAGTCTCCCAGCTCTGTTCATTCAAACAAGGTTTTATTATGTTAGCACTGGAGGATTTCTTAGAATATAGAATTTTAAGGCAGGCAAAGATCCCAGCAATGATCCCATAGTGCCGAGTGGAAACAACCTAGAGAGGGCTGCTCAGGGTTCCAGTCATTGTAGAACTGGGACCAGAACTCGGCTTGCGTGAATCTCAGCGCATTCCCTACTCCACTACCACAGACTGCCTCTCCTTCTGCGCAGCAGAGTGTTAGTGAATGAGTGTTCTGTGAATAGGCCTGGAAATTACATAATATTAGAATTGCCTTTTTCCCCTTGCTCTTTGAATAGCTGCCTCTTGTTTGTAAATAAGAATTGTGTGGGGGGGGAGAGGGGAAAAGTGGGTTCCTATTGACTTGTTTTGTTCTGCCCTGTCCTCCCACCACTTCCCTAAAAGACAGAGAGGGGAGGAGAAGGCAGGGGAAAGAAGGAGATACAAAAAGAAAGAGGAAATAGTAGGCGGAGACCAAGAACAATGGGAAGCAGAGAGAGGGAGAGAAGAGCAAAGTGAGATGGAAAAGAAGGGAGACAAAGAAGGAAATGTCAGAGAAAAAAAGAGAAGGGAAGGGAAAAGACCCAGAAAAGAGAGAAGGGGAGAGATAGAGTGAAATTTGCCTTTTGCTGTTATTAGGGATGGAAGCTGGAGTAGGAGCCGCTAGACAGCTTCTGCCTGTGAAGGAGTACACACACACACACACACACACACACCCCACTTATCCATTTGTTACAGTCAGGCCCCTGACAGTCCAGGTGCATGACTGTCATATTGTAAGAATCTGACTGAGCTTTTTTGGACTCTAGATTCCCATTAAAACCAGTTGATAAGAGGGAGCAACTGTCTCCTTAGAGAGGAGGGAAGAGTTTGGGAAGGGACTGTGCAGTGTAGAGCTGTACACTGGTGTCAAAAGACCTGGATTTTAGTCCTGAGCTTTTAGCTTCTAGTATGCTCTTAAAAAATCTTTTCCCCCTCCCTCTCCCTCTCTCTCTCCCTCTCCTCCCTTTCCTTCTCCCACTTTCCCTCTTCCTTTCTTCCTTTCTCTTTCCCTTTTTCTCTCTCCCTCTCCTTCTCCCTTTCCCTCTCCCTCTTTCCCTCTCTTTCTCTGCCTCCCCCCTCCCCCCTCTCTCCCTCCACTTCTCCCTCTCCCACTTTCCCTCCCCCTCCCTCTCCTTCTCACCTCCTCCTCCCTCCCTCTATCTCTCCCACGCTCCTCTTTCTCCTTCTCTCTCCTTCCCTCTCTCTCCCTCTTTCCCTCCCTTCCTCCACTTTTCCTCCCTCTCTCTCTTTCCCTTTCTTATTCTCTCCCTCCTTACCTCTCTTCCTCCCTCTCTGTCACCCTCTCTCCCCATATCTTTCTCCTGTCTTTCTTTCTCTCTCTCTTCCCTTCCTTATTTCTCTTTTCCTTCCTACCTCTCCCTCCCTTCCTCCATCTCCTTTCTCTCTCTCCCCCTCTTTTTACTCTTTTCCTCCCTCCTCCTTCTCTCTTTTTCTTGCTCCCTTCCCCTTCTTTCTTTTCCCCTTCCCTCTCTCCCCTTCTTTTCCTCTCCTCTTTTGCCCTCTCTCTTTCTCTCTTCAGTTCCCTCCTCTTTTCCTGCATCTCTTTCCCTTTCCCTCTCCTTGCCACTTTCACTCTGCTTCAGTTCCCCCTCCTCCCTGAAAAATGATTATAAAAGCACCTACCTTACCTAGCACATAGCAGGAAGGATGTTGTTGTAAGGGTATAATAAAGTGAATGATGATATCTGGAAGATAATATGAAGACTGAGGTCTGCTAACTAGTTATATGACTGGGCAAGGGAATTGTCCTTTTGAGCCTGTTTCCTATTCTATAAAATAGGAGTAACTCCTGTGTAGGTATGTAGGAAAGTGTTTTGTAAATTATAAAGCACCAAAGAAATGTGATCTTTTATTATTTTTATAGCATAGTTCGGGCACAGAGGGCTATTTTGTAAAAACCCCGTACTTGCCAGAAAAATCAGAAGGGGCCTCTGGACCAGGGTTACATTTGATTGCATCAAGAAACCAATATATTGGGATGAAGTGGCCAGAACCCACCTGGCAGGGCCCTCCTGGGATCTGGGAAGTAGGCCATGTTACCAAAAATAACCTCCTGCCATCCTTAGAGCTACCACCTGCATTCCAGAGCCAAGGGAGGTATTGGGGAAAGAGGGATGGGGTGGGAAGTGCAATTCATTGCCCAGGATTCCTAGATCTTTTCCCAGACAACACCCCATAGCCAGCACCCCCTGCAGCCCCCACCTTATAAGCTACTGGTAGTCCTGAATAACCCAGACCAAATGATGAATTAAGGGGAAACATAGAGAAAGCATTGCATTCAGAAACTGGGATCTGGGTACAAGGTCTAGTTCTGTGACCTTCATCGAGATCATTTCCCTTTCTTAGGACTCAGTTTTCCTATCTATGAAATAATAGGATTAAAAATTGAATCTATCTCTGTGACTTTGTGCAAGTTAATTTCTCTGGGCCATAGATTTCTAGTCTGTAAGATGAGCAGATTGAACTAGAACCTTCTGGGATCAACCATCCCAAACTGCTTTGATGGGTCTCTAACTCTCCCTCCATTTTTGACATTTTGTACTGCAGTCTCCTCCCTTCCCTAGCTCTAACAGTCTAATTTGTCTTCTTTTCTAAGGTGCCACTCAGTCCTAACATTCTATGTTCCAAGGTCTTATCAAGTCTGATATTCTATGATTTATGATCCCTCCCAGCTCTGACATTCCACGTATCACAGTGCAAAGTCCTTGAAAGGGTCTGTCTGGGTGAGAAGTCCTGGGCATTGGGTGACTTAAAGGAAGGAGATGCTGAGAACAACATCCAGAAAATGGCCTCCTCTTTTTTGTCAAGGTTTGGCCTGGTATTGGATACATTGCCATTGTTCAGCCATCAGTCAAATACCAAATTATGCATGAGATGACATCACATCCAGGATGAACAAACACTCTTGTCAATCAGAAGCTGTTTCAGGCAGTAGTAAAGGATTCAGCTTGCCCTTCCCCCTTGCAGTCTTTTCTTTTTAAACTGACAGGTTCTGCTGATTAACTGCTGTTCAGTGGAAGGAGGCCCAAGGCCAGTGGTTACAGATACTCCTAGTTTTCCCTTCATAGATCTAAAGGGTCAAAAATCTCTGAGTCAGTGGTGTAAACGAGAAGGTGCACTGCAGTATCAAGCTTAAGGACAGCTCAGTGTGGTGGAAAGAGCCCTGATTTGGCTGAGCTTTGATTCCCACAGTCCTTCTCACTCCCTCAAGCCACTTGTTTTTCTTATCCTGATTTTAGAATGCTAAGTGAGAGAATTAGACTATAATAATTTCTGGAATCTCTTCTAAAACCCCTTCCAATTCTAACACTATTCTCTATATTCTAAAGTCCCTCCCTCTTATGACATATTAGTCTTTGCTGATATCCTATGGAATCTTTTAAAGGTTTGTGTACATTTTGGGGGGGCAGAATGGGGTACATCTAAATCTATGAGTACACTGTAGAAGACAACTTCTAGTGTGGAAATTTCCTCCACTTATGTATATTTGCAAGGCATTTATAGCTTCCAGTTTTAGAGATTACTCAGAGACTCTGTAACTGAAAGTTTAGTGGCTTAGACCAAGATTACATAACAAGTATTGTTAACAGATGCAGGACTGACATGTAGATTTTCCTGACTACAAGGCCAGACCACTACACTGTAATGGCTCTTAGAAACAGACACATGTAATTTCCATCAAAGATAAAGGGAAAGGCATTTTTTTAAAGAGTGAAAATACTATGTTGTAAACCACATTGAGTTCCCACAGTTGTAGGATGTAGAGGACTCTCTTCATCATTAAACAATTGGAACTGGTTTGAATCATCTCATTGTTGAAAAGTGGGCGGCTAAGTGGCACAGTGGACAGAGAACCAGCCCTGAAGTCAGGAGGACCAGAGTTCAAATCTGACCTCAGACACTTAGCACTTCCTAGCTGTGTGACCCTGGGCAAGTCACTTAACCCCAGCCTCAGGGGAAAGAGAGAGAGAGAGAGAGAGAGAAGAGAGCACCACTTCCATCAGCACATAGTCTTCTTGTTGCTGTGTATAATGATCTGGTCCTGTTCATTTCACTCAGCACCAGTTCATGTAAGTCTCTCCAGGACTCTCTGTATTCCTCCTGTTGGTCATTTCTTACAGAACAATAATATTCCATAACATTCATATACCATAATTTATTCAAGCCATTCCCAACTGATGGGCATCCATTCAGTTTCCAGTTTCTTGCCATTACAAAAAGAGCTGCCACATTTTTGCACATATGGGTCCAGGAAAGGCATTTTTCTTACCACAGGGCTCTTCTCTAAGCCTCCTTAGACTATCATTTCTCTCAGCATGAATCCTGGGATTTTCAGACAGGACAGATAGTAATAGTACAGTATACAATAGTATTTTGACCCTCAGGTCAAATCCCCCATCTATTTTGGGCTTCAGCCTTTGGCATTCAATGGATTGAAACAGGAAAAAGGGGAAATTTGGTTCTGTGGAAGAGGTGGGAAAGGCAATGGATTTCCAAGAATAAAGTTGAGTTTCCAAGATCTCAATTTCCCTGATATTCTCTTTCTTTCCTTTCAAATGAAATTTCAAGAAGGAACCATATGGATAAGGCATTTGGCTTGTGAATCCCATCACTCCTTAGCTAAGCACATCCTAGTTAATAGATTGCTCTGGCTTTGCATCTGAATTCAGGTCTGGCAGAAAGACTGGGCAACTAAGATTCCAATCCCTATCTCTACTCCCTTGCTACTGGTTAGGAACAGAACAGCTTGGCACAGTCCTATTTCTCTTTGATTTTTTTTCTCTTACTTGAGGGATCTTTGGTTGCATTCCCCAGAAAGCCACATTTCTTCCTAGTGCAGCTGCAAAACAGTGCAATGGGAAATAGGTAGAACATGTAGAAGTGGCCTAATTCAGACAAAGCAGGACTTAAAGCACTGAGAAATGTTGTATATTAGGATCCTTTGGCCTCTGATCCTAGTGGTCTCATAATATCTGAAATAAGAATTTAGAGTGGTATTTAGCTGGGATAACAAAAGAAAAAGTCAGTAGTGACCCTGGGACACACTATCAAAAATGCCTAAATCCTAGGGTATAAAATGTGCCTGAATGAACAAAAGCTTTAGTAAGTACTTAGTATGTGCCAAGTATTGTGTTAAGCTTTGGGGATACAAATAGAAAAATTGAGACAGCACATGCCCTTGAGGAGTTCACATTTTAACTGGATGAGATAATAAATAAAAGAAAATTCAGTTTTAGGGCAGATGGAATGGCCCTAAAGAAAGTTACAACAGTTGGGCAAATGACAGTTTCTGGAAGTCCTTAATTAGGTATGAAGTCAGGTGACAGTGCTGGGGGAGTGAAGGGTACACAGGCAGAGCTATTGTAAAGTATAGAAGTCCTTAGAGCAATGCAGGGCAAATGGTTAAACCTGGTGGCACTCTATCTTCTTGGAGGAAACAGAGTTGTTGATTCTCATTTCTTCCAAATCCTTTGAGTTGTCAAGCTATTCAGGTAAAGGACGGGTTCTGCTTTATTAGGCCCAGTTTAGAAACACTTGTATAAGAAACCTGAACTAGTTCTAATGTAACAGGATTTATGTAGGCAACTTCAAAGGAAAAGAGATACTGTCCTTTCTTCAGGGTACTTGACAACATTTACCACCCTCCTTATGTTACCTTTTTGATTGTGGCAACATTTTGTCACCAAAGCATCTTATCCAGGGTTCTATGACTGTTGCTTGAAATATCACTATGAGTGATTCATTCTATTAGTTTAAATCTTACATCACAGGATTCCTTTGAAATGCATATAAGAGAGTCACATTCAAATCCCAGAAGGGCAACATAGATGGTCATATATGAATTTTCCTTACAATTTATCCTAAGGACAAGAGTTGAGAGTAGAAGAGAGAAGGACTAGAAGTAGGGGAAAGGGGGGAAATTGTGAACACTGAGAAGTGCCAGGTACAAATGGATTCATAGGCTTACAACATATTAGAGCTGGAAGGACCTCAGAGTTCAGCTAAGTTCACCTGACCCTCAGTCCCAGCTCAAGAGGGAAGGTACCAGGTATTCCCAATGACTTTACCAAGGGGACTAGACTATCCTTCCTTTGAGATGGCTTGTGGGCAACTCATTCAAGTCCAAGGTACTTGTATCCCATGAGTGCAGAGCTAATGGAGAGCTTTTACAAGGAAAGCAATGGCACTGCTGCTGCATGGGATCATGCTTACCTGGATGAGTGTCTTGTGTGTCTATGTTTGGGTTCACAAAATCATAGTGACTGGATTAGGAAGGTCTCAGGAGCTGTCTCATTTAAGCTATGCCTGACAATGTCCTCAATAACATCCCTAACTGATACTTATCCAGCCTTTGTTTAAGATCTCTAGTCTAGAAGAGGAAACCTCTGTCCAAGGTGGCTAATTTCATTCTGGGTCAGCAATGATTGTTATGGTTTCCCTTGCATCAAATCTAAATCTTTATTTCTAGTTACTGCCCCTTGAAGCTTAGTAGAATAAGTTAATCCTCCTTGCAAAGGATAGAGCTTCAGAAACTTGAAGCTTTAGCTTCTCCCGAAGTCATGGGAGCACAGATTTTAGACTGTAGAGGCAATCTCATATAACCTCATTTTAAAGATGGGGAAAACAAGGTAGTGAGAGATTGACTAACTTGCCCGTGATCACACAGGTAATGTGAGGCAACTAGATGCATAGGGGATAGAACCAGGACTGAAGAAGACTGAATTCAACTCCAGCCATAGATACTGACTAGCTGTGTGGTCCTGGGCAACTCACCTAATCCTGTTTGCCTCAGTTTCTTAATCAGTGAAATGGGGATGATAATAGCACCTTTATCCCAGAGTTACTGTGAGGATGAAATGAGAAAATAATTGTGTTTAGCACAGTGCCTGGTACATAGTAAGTGCTATATAAATGTTAGCTATTTTATTAGTATTATTTTCTTCTACAGACATTAACAGACCCTTCAAACAATCTTCATGTGGTACAATATCAAGATCCTTCATCATTTTGGTCATTTCTCTCTGGACACTTATCAATGTCCTTCCTAAACTGTGGCACCCCAAAATGAGTGCAGATTCCAATAGGAGCTGGCTAGGAGGGAGGACAGCAGGCCATCACCTCTTGAGCTTTGGACACTGTTCCTCCATTAATATAGACTGAGATGACATTACCTCTTTGGGCTGCCATATTAAATAGGTGACTCATAATGAACTTGCATTTCACTGAAGCTTACAGATCTCTTCCAGACAAATTGCAATTAGGTCATGGCTCTCATCTTAGGAAGCTGATTTTTAAAAACCCAAGTATAGGACTTTACATTTATCTCTATCATATTTAATCTTACTAGTTTGGGCCCAATGTTCTCGCCTTCTGGAATATTTTTGGATTCTGACTTCGTCATTTAACATATTAACTATTCATTCCTTTTGACTTTGTCACCTAAAGATTTGATAATGAATGAGAAAACTTTGATTTAGTACTTGCTATTGAGTTTCAGTCCCTGTTCAAAACTCTGGATATACAATATCTACCATTGAGGAGCTTACATTCTAACAGGAGAATGGTGGCCAAAGAAAGATATTTTTGTTTAGAAAGTTACAGATTGGATGAATGGAGCCACAGGAGAATAGAATGACATACTCTTTCCAGAGGTAGGGACAGTATTAATTTTATTGTAGTTCTAGAATTGGAAAGTGGAAATCAGGGTTGGGAAGTAGCACTTACTACTTTTTGAGTCTGTACATTTAATCACTTTTGAATCAGTCTACCTCTACTATTTTACATATCATGCACTAATGGATTGTGCCACTGGAGCTTCTATCTCTACTATTATTTTCATGTTTTCTACAAAAAAAGATGAAAGCCTTTGTCAAAAACTTTGCCAAGATCCAGAAAAGCTATCATCTATGGCATCCTCTTATTCTATCCATCTAGTAATCCTATCAAAATAGGAAATGACTTATTCTTACTGATTCTTTATGATCACTGCTTCCTGTTTCAAATATTGGTCACTGAAAACCATCTTTTTAATAATATGCCTTAGAATTTTGTCAGGAATTAAAATTAAGCTCAGAGGGCTGTAATCTGTGGGCTTCTCTCTCTTTCTCTTTTTGGGGATGACTGAGGCAATTGGGGTTAGATGACTTGTCCAGGGTCACGCAGCTAGGAAGTGTTAAGTGTCTGAGGTCAGATTTGAACTTTAGGGCTGATGCGCTATCCACTGTACTACCTAGCTGCCCCCCTTTCTCTTCCTCCCCCTCTCTGTCTCTGTCTGCCTGTTTCTCTTTTGAATCAGGACAATATTTGCTTTTCTGAAATAATGTGGTACCACTTCCATTCTCCAAGATCTTTCAAAGACCACTGACTACTTTTGCTACGTCTGTGTCTTGTTGTGCCATTCATTTGGGCCTGTTGATTTGAACTTATCAAGCCCAGCAAATTGCTCTCTTATGATTTTTCCCTACTTGTCTTAGGTTTCAAATTTATTAGGAATTTTTCTTCTCTTCTTTCTATGCAAAGATCATTTTCCTTGGCAGTAAAAATGTATCAAAATAAGGCAGTTCAGCATTTTTTCTATAGTCCTGTTTACTCCAAGCAGTAAAATAAGTTTACTCTTAATTTTGATCCTCTTCCTCTCCTCTATCCCCAACATAGCTAACCCTTTCCCTCTTCCTACCTCAAAAAAACTTTCTAACATTTTTGTTTTATCCTTATCTTTTTTCATGAAATGAGCTCATTCCTCATTTCATTCTGAATTTTGCCATTCATATTCTCATCATAGTTTGTATTCTTTGCTTCCATTTTCTGTCTCTGTCTTTTAAAAATTTAAGTTGATCTAAGAGCTCCCTATGCATCAAGCTGATCTTTTTAGTCAATTGCACATTTTTTCCTTATCAGTATTATTTCTCTTTGTATTTGTTCTTGAGAATTTGTCATTCTTCCTGCATTAAATCCTCCTGTAGATTTAATGCCATTAACTACCTTTCCTCTGAAATATTTGAAATCTACTTTATCAAAATTCAGGCAGCAGTTCAGATAATATCCAGCTTTCTTCTCCTCATTTATCATAGATTCTAACATGGTTTAATTTGTATCTTGGCATTAAGTTTTCTAGTTTCATTTTGAATATTGTTTATATTTTGTGAATTGATGTATAAACATTTGAGGCTCTTTTTTATTTTTGTCTTGTGTGAACTTCTGGGCACTTATATCAGTATTCTTTCTGAAATGTGGTTCCTCTCAATGGCATATAACCTGATGGCATATGAGCCAAGAGCATTGGATTATAGTTCTACAGCTGGAGAAGCATGAGAGGCCATATCTTTCAACTTCCTTTGAGACCCAAGGAAATTGCAATTTGCCTAAATCCCCATGCTAGTAAGTGGCAGAGCTAGTAAGTGGATTTGGACTCAGGTTCTATGACTTTGAATATAACATTTTTTTTCCTCCTGTAGCATGCAGTTTTCTCCCTCTATTTTTGCTTTCTTTCTTTCTTCTTTCCCTTCCTCCTTCCTTCTTTCCTTCTTCTCTTTCTCCCTCTCTTTCCTGCTTCCTTTCCTCCCTCCCTCCTTCCTTTTTTACTTCCTTCCTTTTCTTTCTTTCTTTCTTTTTTCCTTCCTTCCCTCTTTTTCTTTCAATCTTTCTTTCTTTCTTTCAATCTTTCTTTCTTTCTTTCTTTATTTATTTTTCTTTATTCCTTTCTTTCTTTCTTTCTTCCTTCCTTCCTTCTTTCCTTCCTTTTTCTTTCTTTATTTCCCTTTAAGTCCTTTGATTAGATTTTTGTTGTTCAGTCATTTCAGTTAAGTCCAGCTCTTTGTGACTCCATTTGGTATTTTCTTAGCAGAGATACTGGAATGGTTTTCCACTTCCTTTCCCAATTCATTGGAATTGGAGAAAACTGAGGCGAACAGTGACTAGCTCAATGTCACACTGCTAGTAAGTGTATGAAGCCAAATTTAAACTCAGGTTTTCTTGACTCCAGGTCTAGTAATCTACTTTGCCACCTGATTTATGACCTTAAATCAAATATAGTTTTACCATGATTTAGTAGATAGACTGTCACTGACAAGGAATCCCTTATTCCAATACTTTGAAATATGATTCACAAACTTCATTCCCATTCTCCAGCACCATTTTCTTCATCTCCTGATCTGTATTACATTCAATCCTGGGTGGTAATTGCAGGGTGGGGGGATGTCTTGAGTTGTGCTATAAGTTTTCTCATGTTTTGCACAAAGAAGACACCAAAAGTTGTTCAGGAATGATTCTATATAACGAGATGAATAACTAGCATATTTTTAACCTTTTCCCATTCTAGTCAGTTCAGTGGTCAGTGAGGACAACAAACAGTGTCATAATAAATAGAGCATCAGATTCATCAGAGTCAGAGGATCTGGCTTCAAATGCTGCCTTTACTAATGACTCAAGGCAAACAACTTCATAAAGCCATATGATTTAGAAATCACCTTGTCCAATTTCTTTTTTTTTTAAACAAACAAAGAAAGTGAGACCTAGAAAGATTATGTGACTTTTCAGGATTACACAAGTAGGTAGGAGAAGAACTAGGATTTGAACTTGGGTTCTCTGTCTAACTCCAAAGCCAGGGCACTGAACCTATGCTGACTGACCAAGGTTTCCTCATCTGGAAAATTAGGGAGTTGAACCAGAAAATCTCACCTCTAAGATGGTTTCCAGCTCCTAAATACCATGGTTCGATGGCCCTCTGCTAACATAAAAAGGTTTCTAACACAAGAAGGTTTCTCAGAGAAACACACATTTGATTTGGGTGCTGAAAAAGACAGGGAGCATGTTAACATATATGTTTGAGGCTGAATTCAGATCCTCCTGACTTCAGACCCAGAGGCATGTGTGAGGTGATAGAATTCTAGGTACAGAGACTGACATGAACAAAGCGAAGGTTGGGGATGAAGAAGCATGAGTACCTGAAAAACTGACTAAGAGAAAATTCTACTGAACCTAGAAAGCTTGGCAAATAGGTGACTTCTGATCTCCCTTGTGTTTCAGGACTCTTGCCCTTCTTTTCAGTACCAGGATCCTAGAAATAGTTTCTACCATTCAGCAATGGGGCTTTGGCTGCAATTGTAGCAGATTCAGCAAAACCTGCCTCCCCCTTTCCCAAGCTCTATTTAAAGCGAGACTCCCAAATAGTGTTGTTACAGCCTCCCGTGCCCTGCACCCAAGGAGAGCAATAATTAACAGAGCCTTTGTTCAGAGCAAAAATGAAGCATGTGATGGCTCAGCTAATTCTAAATCACAACTGAGTTTCCATCTGGCCCCCAAGTCTATTTATACTTTGGCTGGTTCTAATTAACTTTTAGAAGCTGGGGGCCACAGGTGATGGGGCAACACTCTTCTGGGGAATATGATTTTTAAAAATACAGTTGAAACCTCTAAAGATCAGGGCCAGATTCCTCTTTGGAATATGAGAGATGGTTCAAGGGCTGGAGGTAGAATATGGAAAAGGGGAAGCATCAGCAAGTCAGAGAGCAGAAAATAAAGGGATTATTTCAGCCCTTCTGTAGGGTGGCAGTAAGTTTGGACTAAGTATTTATAGCAAGGGTTCCACCTATTTCTCTATTCTCATGAAAGAATAAATTATGCAGAAAGTTAAAAAGCAGGGCTACCTACTACTGCATCTTTAGCTGTGGAGCAACAGAAAGAATCCTGCATTTAGAACCAAAAGACATTCAAGGTTCAAATCTCAATTCTCCACTAACTCATTTTGGGATCTTGAGAAAGTCACTATTCTTGGAGTCTTCATTTTCCTCACCTGGAAGATGTAAGGATTATAACTCCTATGCTTTCTCAAGCATGGACTTATCATATCAAATGAAGTAAACTGTTTTATAACCTATAAAATGCTACAGAAGGACCAGTGATTTTTATCATTCCCTCAAAGCTTCCTCTAATGCATTAGCATGGCCTGGAGGTGACTCTGGCTGCTCAAAAGTGATGCCAATTTAAACATAAACTGCCAGGTCTTACCAAGCTGGACAGTCTATAAGTACAAATTTCTATCATCCAAGGTTAGCTGTCTGGAGCTCATTCCTGAAAGGCTGATTGCTAAGTGATTTTTTTTTCAACTTTAGAAAATCAAATATATCACCAAATAAGATATGAAAAGACTTGGATTTGTATTGGTATTCTCTTGATTTCCCACTAGGTGTCACTTCTTTAGATTTCTCCACTTTGCCCCGGAAACCACTTCATCCTAGAACATCTCTTCAATATTGGCATTCACACCTTGGAAATAACTTCTGTCCTTGGGCCCCTTCTTCTGATTGGTTGGCTCCTTCTAGACCCTCCATTGAAGGAGAACATCCAGATTAGCTATCTCTTCCTTTCCCATTAGGTTCAACTTTTCATCATGCCTCCTGGGGCAAGGGACCTTTCTTCCCTCTCCCCTCCACTTCCTACTCCTACACCTTGATTTTCAGCTTCCTTCTATGTGCTATCTTCATTCATTAGAATGAAAGCTTCTTTTTGCTTATATTTGCATTCTCAATAATTAGCTTGTACCTTAATAAATCCACTGGCAATAGTCCCAAAACTCAGAAAATTACTGATCTTTGGAAATACTGCAAAAGCATTGTTGTTGTTATCACCAATCAGTCATTAAATATTAATGTCATGTCAAGAAGTAGGTATAGAGATAACATTAGAAAATTGTGGACATTGATTGTCAAATTATGGCATAGAACTGGCCAGGAAATGTGAAGATCATGATAGGAACTTTCTATGGATTTGAACCTACTTATATAACAAAATGGGGAGACACGTAACTTCTGAGGACAGTTATCAGATGATAGAGCTGAAAAAAATCACTCATAGCATCTAGTCCAACTTTTTGTTGGATAGATCAAAAAAAGGAGTCCCTGGAAAGTATAGTGTGTTGTTTAAGGTTACACAGCTAGAAAGGATATAAGCAGTGTTCCAGGCACTGTGCTTTTAAGCACTTTTCAAATATCTCATCTGGTTCTCACAAAAATCCTGGAAAGTAGATGTTATTATTATTTTACATTCTATAATATACTATTATGGCCTATTATTACTATTGATAATATGCTATTATTATCCTCATTTTACAGATGAGGAAGTTATCATACAGGGTCAGACAGTTTGTAAGTGTTCCAGTTGAATTCAGACCCCACAATCCATTCATTATATTCCCTAACTACCTCTAGACAGAGCAGAGTTAGAATGTCAACCCAATCCTCTGACTCCAAAACCAGATAGTTTATACTCTACCAAATTGTCTCACAACAAAGATCCCACATACATCACAATAAAGCTGTATACTAATACCCATTTTACAGATGGAAAAACTGAGTGCCAGAGAAATGATTTATCCAAACAGACAGACCAAGTTTATATCAAATTAAGGATTCACAGCAAATTTTCGGACTTCAAGTTCAATGTCCATTCAGACTATCTACTCTGCCAAGAAACTGAACTAGGCACAGAAGACATAAAGATAAAATTCATATAGTCCTTACTTCATGGAGCTTATGTTCAGCCTGGGTGAAAGAGGAGATAGAAGAGGACAGAGATGTAGTATGTGCACAAACATAATAAAAAGTAGAGACTGATGGACGTAAAAGACACATCCACATAAAGTAGTCTGGGAACTTTTGGAAGCATTTTTCAAAGAAGGCTACCTTGGAAGAAATAATAGCTAAGCAAAGCCTAGAAGGAAGATAAGAATTCTAAAGGAGATAAGAAACAAATGCATTTAAGGCATGAAGGATAGCTTGCACTGATGCCAACAAAACGAGAGATAGCAGCCTGAATTTGGAATACTGTCTATTTAGCAGTCAACTTTGGCCATAATAGAGTACATGAAGAGGAATTAATGTGAAATGAGTCTATAAAAGTACATTGAAGCCAGATTGTGAAAGGCTCTAAGTGCTTCATAAAGGAGTTGGTATTTGATCATAGAGGGAATAGGAGACAGTAAAGGATTTTATGCAAAGAAGTGACACCTTGGGAAGGTTATCCTGGCATCAGTGAGAGGCAAGAAGGTCAATTGGAAGGCTCTTATTATCTTCCAGGTGAGAGATCAGCAGATATATGCTAGAGCGGTGGCTGGGTAAGTGGTAATCTGCCAGATTTGACAACTGGACAAGGAAGAAAAATCTGCCAGATTTGACAACTGGTTGGAAAAAAAAAGGAAGAATAAAAGATGACAAAAGATTTAAACATATGTCAAAGAGGATGAGGGCATTTTCCACAGCAATAGGGAAGTATAGAGGAGAGGCAAGTTTAGGGGGTGAGATGCTGAACTCAATTATGCACATCTTGAGTTTAAGATACCAGAATTCACCAAATGATATAGAGTCAGAAAGATCTGAGTTCAAATTCAGCCTCAGATACTTCCTAATTGTGTGACTCTGAGCAGATCACTTAAACTATTTTCCTTGGTTACTTTATCTGTAAAATAGGAATAGGACTTACTTCCCATGATTATTGTGAGGTTAAAATAGGATGATATTTGTAAAGTGCTTTGCAAATCTTGAGGAACAACATAAACATTAGCTATTATATCATTATTATAATCTATATGATGATGTCCAGCAGGTTGTTGTAGATTCAGGACTTGATTTCAGGAGAAATAGTAGGTCTGGATTTAGAGAATTGGGAGTTGTCTTTGAAGAATGGCCATGGAACTACTGGGAAAAGTTGAGAATGCTAAGGAAGACAATATCTGGAAAAGAGAAAATGGTATCCAGGACACTGTCTGGAGGCATACACATTCAGAGGGGGCAGGAGAAGGTTGATGAATCTTAAAGAAACAAGGTTAATGAAACAAGGAGGATATAATATAATAAAAATATCCCAGAAGGAGAAAATATCCAGAAGAAAAGAATAGTCAATAAATTTTGTTAAAAACTGTAAGAAAAAAAGTCATAGAGCATGAGTATGAAAAAAGAGCATTAAATTTAGTAAGTAAAAGATCATTGGCAAACAGAGAGAAAATTCAGTTGAGTAGGGGGGTAGGAAGCCAAATTTCAAAGAATTTATGAGTGAGTGGGTTGTTTAGGAAATGGAAATGGTAAAGCTCAGTTTTTCTAAGAGTTTAGTGATGAAAGGGAACAGAAATATAGGCTGAAATTTTGAAGAGATGGGAATGTTAAGAGAAGATTTTAGAAGAATAAGGGAGAGATCTAATTAGGTAGGTAGGCAATGGTGAAGGAATTGAAGGAATTAGTTGATAAAGATTGAATATGAAATAATGAAAACTCATTGATGGGATGAGCTTTTGGAGAAGGGAAGTTTGGGCTCCAAGGGCACAAATGTAAGTGTTGGGCTTGGAAGATAGGGTCACTCCATCTCCTGAGAAAGAATCAAGGAAATAAAAAAATTAAGTAAATCATGGAATAAAGGATACTAGGGAGTTCAAAAGGGATGATATAAAATTCTCAGCAAAGTAGGAGGTGGGTTTATATGCTAAGAGAAAGTAGGGTAGAGGTGGAAATGGAGGCTTGACAATAAAAGATCAAAGGGAACCAAAACTTGAACTGAAAAGTTCAGTGTCTTGCCAGGAGAAGTAAAGAAGTCCGGTGAGTTGATGAGGAAGCTTCAAGGTTGAAGCTTTTCTGGGAATCAGCAATGAAAGGACAAGGGGATAAAGGAATTAATGACAGAATACGATGCTTTATTTGAGCTGGTCAAGTAGTCTACAAGATTTTGAAAAAAGAAAATGAAGCCCGAATACTGAGAGATCGGAAGTAATGAGGATAGAATAATAGGTTTAGAATGAGTGAGGTAATGGGGAAGATAAAGGTGAAGAATGTGATCAGAGAAGGGAATTTCAGAGTTTGTTATCTGGAAGAAGAAGAGTTTGAAGTGATGCTCTAAATACTTGATAGATGTTTGAGATAGAGTGAAGACTGAGTTTATGAGAGCTCAGGAGCCAAGCTAAGTCAAATAATTAACTCTTTATTAATTACCTACTATGTGCCAGGCATTGTGCTAAAGAATGAGGCAGTAAGAAAGAAAAAAAAGATTTCCTGTTTGTAAGAAGCTCAAGTCTATTGGAATTGATGGATCGAGAAGCATGGTTTCTAGGATGATACAGAAAGTTCATCATTTTGAATTGTTGTCATTGTTGTTTGTTCTTCATTCTTGAAGAAGACCATGACATCAGGAAGGTGATGTTATGACATGCAATTGAACTGTATTTAAGTGAGGGACAGATACTGAAGTCTATAAAAATGAAAGAAGGAATTTTTTCTTTACAGAATCTTAAAGTTTGAAGGATTAGAAGCTAATATTTGAATGATGATAATTTGAATAATGGTAAAATTGAAATAAAAATTCACAGAGAAAAGATGAAATTGGGGACAAAAGCAAATAGCATGTTGTTTACAAAATCAAAAAATTATCATTACTTATCTATTGGAATTTATGGCTTTATGTAAGATCCGTCTTTTTTTTTTTAAATCACAATGCTGATTTTGTTGATGGCAGAAAAATTTATCGTAAAACAATTTTCAAACAGGAAAAGGGAAAGCAGAAGAGGAATCTACGTAGATGCTACCCATGGCAAGTATTAGAGAATTTATCAGCAAAATGGAGTATCCAGCTGTTCCATTTATGTTTATGGAATATCAGAGAAATATAGAGCATGCAACAATAGAATCAGAACCTTGGACACCTAAAATCACAGAATCTCACAAACAAAAGAGACCACAGAGAAAATAAAATCCAATCTCTGAGACAGGAACCTCTTCTACAAAATCCTTGATAAATAGTCATCCAGTTTCCAGTAATAGAGAACTCATTACCATTGAATACAGTCCATTGTGGTGTCAAATAGCTCTAACTGGTTAAAATACAATATATCTTTATTCTGAGCAGAAATTTAGTTTCCTGTAATTTTTTTTATATTCTTCTTTCTGAGAACAAGTAGAATATACTTATCCCTTTTCATACCTAATTCCTTGAAATACTTAATGAGAACTGTTATGTTGTCTTTAAGTCTCCTTCCAGTTCGGTTTGGAATCCCCTCTGTATCCTGGCCTCCTTAGACTCAGTTGAGTTTCTAAGAGGCTCTGAATATTGAGACAGAAGCCTGCCCTTCTGTTTCCACCCCTAAAGTCAGGATATAGAATAGCTCCTTGATTACAGTAGCATCATGCTCTCTGTAAGATGACTTGAGTGAATCTTAAAGACTAAGCCATCAGATAGCAGACACAATAAAGAAAGAGACTACATCTGAGTTCATTGCAGTCTTGGTCAAATAATTTATCTCCCTGTTTATTCTTTTGAAGATGAACCAATATTAATTTTTTTTACCATAAATTTTTATCTCATTCAGTGGCAACATAATGCAGTGGAGAGGGAATGGGATAAGAGATAGATAGACAGACAGATACAGAAGGAGTCAGAGAGACAGATACAGAAAGAAAGAAACAGAGACACGCAGAGAGACAGTCAGACAGAGACAGAGAGACAGAGAGAGACAGAGACAGAGATAGAAAGATAGAATCAGAGAGACAGAGACAAAGTGATATACACATAAAGAAAGAGAGACAGAGAGGGAAGAGATGTTAGATGAACAGAGATAGGGAAATAGGTGGAAAGAGATAAAGAAGTAGACAGAATGATAGAGTATTTATTAAGCCCTTAATGTGTTCTAGACCCTTGCTAAGTTCTAGAAAAAAGCCAAAAAAGGACCTTTAAGATATTTAAGTGTTGAGGGCGGTAGCCCCTTGATATTCTTTGTTTGATCTCCAACTCCATTTGGGACTTGGACTTTGATGTGGTCAAACTAGTTTGGGCTATCTGAGCTGGTTGGAGTTTTACAGCCCCCCATTCTAATCTGCTCAAACAGACCAAATGTCACAGCAGGGGAAGAGACTTCTGTCTCTACTCAAAAGATAACAAGAGAATCCTTATCTTATTTACATCACTCTCAGGAACCTCCTTACATCACTGCATCTGAATGATTGTGCTCTTGTATAAAAGAGAGAACTCAAAAAACCTACTCTTTGCAAAATTGGCCTTGTACCATGCAGCCATTTTGCCCACCAGCTCTCCGGTGATTCCATTCTAATCAAGAAAGACTATGTTTCCATACAGCATAAGTAGCAAATTCCTTTGCTGCGGAACCGCCCTTGGTTACTTTGGGGAAGGAAGGAGAGAGAGAAAAGGAACTGACCCATCTCTGTTTAGACCACAGTTTACTCCTCATCATTTACTTCTCATCATTAGGAGCTTACATTTTGATGAAGGAAGACTACACAGAAAAGGGAGTTGAAAATGGTTGTGGGGTAAGATACCAACTTGCAAAGAAGAATCAGAAAGAGCATGGAGCATCATGAGTTCAGCCAGGTTTATAGTCAGAGTGGCTACACTCAAATGGAAGTTTCCTCAACTGGAGGTTTAGAGTAAACTGGTTCTTAGAGCCAACTCCGGTTCTTATGAACTATGTTATCTTAGGTAGATTACTTGTCTCTCTGGGGCTCAGTTTCTCACCATGTAAAATGAGAGGGGTATGAGTAGATATTCTCTAAGGTCCTTCCAACCCTGACCAGCCCTGCTATTCTGTAATTCAAGGTCTTTTCTAGTCCTGATAATCTGTCTTCTTTGTTTTGAAGCCCTTCATAGCATTTTACGAGCCTCATTCCTCAAATTCTTTTTGCTCAGGTAAAAAGTAAAAGCTGAGAAACGCAGTGAAAGAGCTCCCAGGAGAGCTACAAATGCATCCTTTGGATGACTTGCAGGGCCGGAGCCAACATCCTGATGAGCACAGCATTTCTTGCCAGGTACCCTGTCTCCCTTCTGATTCCCTCCTGTCTCTTGTCACCAGAATGGAAGACAGCATACAAAAGAAGTCATCAGCCTTTTCCCATCAAGGTTATGGACAATAGCTAGAAAATGAACCAGAGACATCTAGTGGTGGACTGATGTGCAGAAAATTTGCCAGGAGAAATTTGTCTCTTTTTACCTTCATTTTCTAGATGGCAGGAATCCCACGATGCATCTGTATTGGGTCTGAAACTGGAAGTGCTGAACACCAATTGCAAGAGGAACTTTCCTCTTCTCAGGCCTTTTCTAGTCTCATGTTTCTGCTGTCTGGTTCTTTGCTAACGTACAACATTCGATAACCATGCAGGCAGCTGCTGGAGGATCCAGAGTGTTTTCAAACCTGGACTAAGCAGCATCCTGAAGATCATATTTGCTTCAGAGACAAAAGTCACAATTTAGAAGCCAATTTTTAGAACTGAAACAGACGTTAAAAAAAACTACCTAACTTTCTGGGCTTTGCCACCACCAAGTCTCCTCCCCTTCTCCCCTTAGAAATTTCCTCTGCTCCTGTCGTCCCCTTTGCCCATTGGTGAGTTTTCTTCAGAACATCTGCTTTGAGAAAGGGCCCAGACCAGCCATCTTTCCTTTCTCTTGTTTCTACATTTTTGACCTTGTGCACTCTGTGATTGTGACTCAGCACAAGGACATTTTTCCCCTTCCTCTTTTCATCTGTATTGACACTCTCTATGAGGGCAAAGACCATCTTTCTTCTTACTTTTATTTGCATTCTCAATGATTAGCACAATGTTTGACACATAATAAGCACTTAATAAATGTCTTGGACTTGATGACTTAAATTGACATAACTTAATGTGATGAAAAGTCCTTCTTGAAGCTGTAGTCATGAGAGCATTGAGGTCAGAAATGTTTCTGGAAAATGGTGGAATAGTTGGAAACAGTGTGATGACTTTCTGTCCACAAATTCCTCCAAACAAATCCAGACAATGCACCACACTGCAAAACCCTATAATCTGTTTTAACCAGAAACATATTTTTAAAAAAACATGCATATACAAAACAAAATTGAGGGAATCTCAATTTTTGAGATAAATATACTCCTTATATCTAAGCCAGGGAAAGAAAAAAATACAGAAGTAAAATTGTAGGCCAATATCACTAATTAAGATTAACTCAAAGAATTTAAACACAATTCTGTCAAATAAATTATGATTTATCAAAGAAGTTTTACCACACAGGATTTTTACAAGAGATGCTAAGATGGTTTAACATTAGGGAAACAATGCCTCCTTCATCTCGGGGCATCACTCTCTAGACTGGCAGAAGCTCAGTGTTTTCTTACTTGCTGCAAACTTTTACACTGCTCTATTAATTTTTTCTTGATTTTTTTTTTATTAAGTAGCAATTTTAACCTGATTCAATGGCTACATGAATTAACCTCAGGGCCAAATTATCCACATTTCTTTAATAAGCAGTATTTGCTGTTGTGTATTTTACCCAAAAAGATGCTACTCAGAGAAATCAGAAGGAAGAAATTCCTATATTCCTCAAACCTGGTGTATTGAAATGGGCTCTGGATGAGTCGTGAACCTTGAGTTTCAGACCCAGTTTTGACAATAACTTGCTCTGTGACCTTGAGGGAAGTCTTTGTGAGTCTCATTTTCCTAATCTATAAGTAACAAAGATAGAGCTTCCAGCTGACCACCTATTGCTTATCACTGAAATGAGTCGGTGGGTTAGCACAACAAATTTTAGGTGATCCTTTGATCCTCTCCCCTCCCAGTGACAGACAGATGAACCCCCAAGAGTAAAAATTAGCAATGATTCCTAGGCCTCAAGGCATTCTTAAGGAATTCTACTTAGTACCCAATCATATGGTAGCTAAATTTAACCCTGGAGGAAACCTGACCTTCTAAAAAAGGATAAGACTCTTTTGTTTTTGTTTTTTTCCTGAGGCTGGGGTTAAGTGACTTGCCCAGGGTCACACAGCTAGGAAGTGTTAAGTGTCTGAGACCAGATTTGAACCTCAGTCCTCCTGAATTCAGGGCTGGTGCTCTATCCACTGCGCCACCTGGCTGCCCCTGATAAGACTCTTTTGTCTTATTTCTTTAGTTTATTAAAATCCAATTCCAGCAGGAGAAGATTATTTGAAGTTTAGTTTTGGCTTGCATCTAGGGTCTCTCCAAAGAAGGTAGTAGAAAAATACTCAATATACAATATCAATCAGGTATGCAACAGGTATTTGTTTCCTAAAAACAAAACATAAAACACTCTCACAAGTATGTTATATACTCTGCCAGGAGTTTGACTTAAAAATGAAAAAATGAGCAGTTTGTGAAACTACTGCAGAGGCATTTCACTTCAGTATTGCACTGTTCAAACTGCGTTCTTCCTTTTGTTAAACTCCCACCATATCCTAGAAAGCTTCAACCAGATCCAGGTTCAGCTTATCTAGTCGATGTCTACTTTATGTGCCACGAAGGAACAAATGCTATGCTGCCAAGGTAAGGAAAAGCATTCATGAGACTGGAAGGAAGGGAAAGGACCTCGAAGCTGTCTCTCTTTTTAAACTGATGTAGTATTTTGTTGATAGGACACTTTCATGGTTCAGAGGAGACCTAGGATCACCTCAGGTTTGCTGAATCACACCAAAGCATAGAACCACATATGGTCCACTGGAAGCACTTGGGGAATCTTTGTGCAGTCTGCATTCCCATTATGTAGAAAATAAGAAGATTGGACTAGTTGAGCAACACTCTATATTTTAAGATTCATTTCTTCTATCTCTGATATCGTATAATACATGTTTTAAGGTCCCTTCAACTCTGACATTTTATGGTTTTCAGATCTTCTACCTTCCCTCACTAACATCATGTCAAATTTATCACAAACTGTAAAATGGGCAGAGTGAATTAATCTTCCATATCCTTATCTCTCTTCCTGAAGAACTAGATTTATGGTTTTGTATCATCTTCTTATTGTTGTCTTTCTCCTCTCTCCCCAATTGAATTATAAGATTTTCAGATTCAGGATCCATGTTTTATGTTACCATAGGCAAGAAATTCATGCCTTACCTTGGAGAAGTCACTTCATCTCAATTACCTTATCATCTGTTAAATGGAGATAATATTTATAATACCATCTCATAGAGCTAACATAAAAATAAAATGAGATACTAACTTTCCATAAAAACTTTAAAATCTGCAAAACTCTATCCATTGACATTTCATCCATATAAAATGCTTTGAGTTAATTATTACAGGTATTATCACCATTTTACAAAGGAGAAAACTGAGGCTCTAGTCACACAGCTACTAAATAGAAAAGATAATTTAAAAGATCCCATATTTAGAGGTAGAATTTTAATATCATCAAGACTCTCCTCCTCTCTTCAATTTATAGATAGGACAACTAAGGCCCAAAGAATGAAGTAAAATGTCCCCAAATGGTAAGAGGCAGAGCTGGTATTTGGACTCCAGATCCGGAGTTCTTTCCGTTGCGCCACACTGTTCAAACCCATTCTCCTCACTCCAGGGCCAGTATAGCCTGCTGCAAGAGGAGTCTGCCAGCCTTAAATCTATCCCTACTTCAATCCTTCCTCCATTCACTAGCTTCCCTGGATTCTTTTAAGTCCCAGATAACATCTCATCTTCCACTAGAAGCCATTCCCAACTCCTCTTAGTTTTAGTACCTTCTCTCCATTATTTTTTATCTTATTTGTACAAAGTTTCCTTGTCATTAGCTTGTGAGCTCCTCAAGTACTGGGTTTGCCTCTTTTTGTATCTTCGGCACTTAGCACAGTGCTTGTCACATACTAAGTACTTAATATAAGTTTATTGACTGAGACTGGAGATTGAACACTATGTATATGCAAAACAGCAAAATAGGCCATCCGGTATCATGTAGAGTTCCCTGGAGAGTACTGTAAAAAAAGAAAGGTAGGAAAGAAACCACGGTGTTAAAAGCTTTAGGTGCTAAACAAAGTTTATATCCGATCTTGGACATAATTGTTGTTCATCCTTATTTCTCAGAGAGGACCAAAAACATCATGAAGGTGACTTGCAAGAGAATTGGATATAAGGGAAGTAGAGGTGTGCAAACTCTTCAGCCCGACTCTTTCCTTCAGTCATTGAAGGCTAATGGCAGGACAAAGGTCAAAAAGACTGCTGAAGGCCCAGCTTGGGAATAATAAGGTTAATGGAGTTTATTGGGTAGGATGGTACAGTCAGACAAGTACTATACAAATTCAATTGAAGAAAAGCATTTATTAAAAGTCTATGGGGGGGGGGGCAGCTAGATGGTGCAGTGGATAGAGCACCAGCCCTGAAGTCAGGAGGACCTTAGTTCAAATCTGTTCTCAGACACTTAACACTTCCTAGCTGTGTGACCCTGGGCAAGTCACTTAACCCCAATTGCCTCAGCAAAAAACAAACAAGAAACTCCACTAAAAGTCTATTATGGGCCAGGCATTGTGGTAGCTCTTAGATGTACAAAGATAGAAATGAAACAACTTCTGTTCTATTGGGGGACACAACACACACACACATATATATCATAGCATACACATACACAAAGACAAATATATAATTTGCATTAAAGCAACAAGAATTTAATATATACTGTATTTAACTTATACTTTAACATATTTAACATGTATTGCTCAACCTGCCATCAGGGGGAGGGGAGGAGGGGAAGGAGGGGAAAAGTTGGAACAAAGGGTTTGGCAATTGTCAGTGCTGTAAAATTACCCATGCATATATCTGGTAAATAAAAAGTTATTTTAAAAAATAAATAAATAGTTAAAAAAAACAAGAATTTATTAAGCACTTATTATATAAGCACATTATAATAAGCAATGGGAATAGAAAGAAAAACAAGAAAATGTCCTGCCTTCAAATAGATCCCATTCTAATGGAGATGACATATAAAGAACTACATATGTGCAAGACCTATGCAGAATAAATAGCAGATAAGTGGAGAGAAAGTCTTTCTGGAGGAGATCAGGAGTGACTGGGCAGGGAAGGCAAGACAGGCTCTCTGGAGGAGGTAGCACTTGAGCTGATACTCGAAAGGATCTGTGAAGCTGAGGTGAGGAAGAATGCATTCCTGGAACAAGAGACAGCTTGTATAAAGTCATGGGGATGGAAAGGTTGTACAGAGAGAGATCAGCAAGCAGGCCACATGAACTGGAATGTAGGATGAGTGCAGGAAGGTCATGTGCAGCAAGCCTGGAATGCGAGTAATTGCTGTTATTTTGCCCAGCACTTCACATAATGCCCAATGAATTAACTCATAGGTGATCAATTGAACAGACTATTCTGATAAAGATGGAGCACAGTGGACTGGAATTTTATTCACCGGTGCCACCTTGTGGAAAGATCTACAAACCGCAGGCCTACTTCCCTTTCCCCATTTCACCTCACTCTTCTGCAGACTAGCTCCAGGCCTGATGCTGGAACACTGCGTGGCTTTGGGGAGAAAAGAAACACACACACAAAAGTGGCAAACATTGGCATTGGTAAGGCAGGTAAGTGGTTCAATGGGCTACACTGAGAGTCAAAAAGTCCTGAAGTAAAACCCTTTTTCACTCACTCTCTAGCTGTGTGACCCTGCACAAACAAAGGGCTTTGCAAATCGTAAAGGGACATAATGCTAGCTATTGTTATAACATCTTATTTTTTGCAATGCTTTAAGGTAAAGAAGCTAACACAGTCTTAGGTGGTATTTTAATAGAGCCATAAAGGCAAGCCCTGAAAGAGATGGTAGCACCAGATGATCTTACTTGTCTCCTGTCTGCAGACCAAAAAGGAAAAGTCAGAACAAAACATAGAACACCTGACTGGTTAAAGATCAGAAAAGGAGTACAATAAGGCTGTATATTAACATTTTATTTATTTAATTTATATGAAAACACATCATGCGATCTGTTGGGCTGAATAAATCAAAAGACAGAATTAAGGTTGCGGGGAGAAATATCAACAACCTTGGATATGCAAACACCATTCTGATGGCAGAAAGTGAAGAATAATTAAGAAGAGAAGAAGAAGGGAATGTAAAAGATGGCTTGAAGCTTAACATAAAAAGTAAAAACTAAGGTCTTGGCAACTGGTCCCACCACTTCCTGGAAAATACAGAGCAAAGAGATGGAAGTAGTGTCAGATTTTATATTCTTGGGCTCAAAGATCACTGTAGACAGCAATTGCATCCATGAAATTAAAAGATACTTGCTTCTGGGAAGGAAAATTATGGAAAATTTGGGCAGCATATTAAAAAGTAGAGAATCACTTTGTTGACAAAGGTCCATCTAGTCAAAGTTATGATTTTTCCAATAGCAATGGTATCTGTGACAGTTGGGTGATAAGGAAAACTGAGTGCCACAGATGATTTAGAATTGTGATGCTGAAGACTTTTGACAGCCTTGGACAGTAATCAATTATTAAATTAATTCAGGCTATTATCTGGGAGGTCAAATACGGCAGATGAAATTTAAATACTTTAGTCACACAGTGGGACTCTTTTGAAAAGACCCTGATGTTGGGAAACATTGAAGACAAAAATAAAAGGCAGCAAAGGATGAGATGGATATATAGTATTATGGAAATAAAGAACCTGAGCTTGGATACACTTCAAGAGATAGTAGAGGATAGAAGATCCTGGATTGTTATAGTCTATGAGGTCATGAAAAATCACACACAATTGAATGACTGAACACCATAAACAACATCTAAAATAATGGGATGGTTATATTGTCCCCTTCTCTGATTAGAGTATCTTTTAAATTTCAAATTTACTTTCAAGGAGGATACTTCCAGAGGGTAACAACCAGAATAGTAACTATACTATGAGAGTATCAATTAAAGAAAGTGGGGAGGTTTAGTACTGAAGTGGTAGAAGCTTATCAGGAATATAATTAGCATCTTTATTTTTTCTATTCCTAATAGTATTTTATTTTTTTCTAATTATATGTAAAGATAGCTTTCAACTTTCATATTTATAAGATACTGAATTCCATATTTCCCTCTTTCCTCCCCCTAAGACAGCAAGCAATTTGATAGGTTACACATGTGCAATAATATTAAACATTTTCCCACATTAGTCATGTTGTAAATGAAGAAATCAGAACAAAAAATAAAAACAACCAAAAAAGTGAAAATAGTATGCTTCAATCTGCATCCAGACTCCATAATTCTTTCTCTGGATGTGGATAGCACTTTCCATCATAGTTCTTTTAGATTTGTTTTTTATAATTTCTTTGCTGAGGAGAGCTAAATCAATCAAAGTTGATCATCACACAATGTTGCTATTACTGTGACAGTGTTCCAGTTCTGCTTACTTCATTTAGCATCAATTCATGTAAGTCTTTTCAGGGTTTTCTAAAATCTGGATTAGACATCTTTAAGATTAGACATCTATAAAAATACAATAGGCCATAGATACCATTTTAAGTCCATTTCTCAGCTGCAGGATTATTTCTGTTTGAATTCACTATGACTGCCTTACTCCCCAAGGCCTAACTGAGTAATATGAGAAATATTCACTTGGAAACCAAGACTATGCAATTATATAATAACAATAACAATTATAACAATGGTGTGTAATAAAAGTGCAATAACAATATATTGCGCTTCAAGGCTTTTATAGTGCTTTAGATGTTTTCTTACATGATCCTCACAGGTAGATGCTATTTTACCCATATTTTACAGATGAGGAAACTGAGACTCAGAGATATTATATAATTTTCCCACAGTTGACAGAATTTGACCTTAAGGGTTGCTGACTCCCAGCCTGAAACTGAGCCCATGGTGCTACCCAGCGGGTGAATGCTTGTTCTGAAATTTTCCCCATGGAGCCAGTTGCAAAACAGGTGTTTGGAACATTTTAGATTCTGGGCAAAGCAAAAGCCTTCCCAGCTCTCACCACCATCAGGGTGCCCGGGCAGGAGGGGGCTGGCTGGCAATGCTGCACAGTGAATTTAAAGAGTTTTTGGAAAGTTTTCTATGGTGATGTGACAGACATATAAAGAGATATTATACTTGTTTTGCTTGGCCCTGGAAGGAAGAATTGGGAACAATAGGAGGTAGATTTTAGTTTGATGCAAGGAACAAATTCTTTCAAAAATATAATATTATCCTTATTACATATTAAAATAAGTTTTTACATTAAAATTTTTTTTGAGTTCCAAATTCTATCACTCCCTCTTTCCTCTCCCCCCCCCTCTGAGATGATAAACAATTATAGTTTATTTATATGTAATCATGAAAAACTACAAGAAGACAAAAAAAAAAGAAAAAAGAGAGAGAAGAGAGGGAGGGAGGAAGGGAAGAAGAAAGGAAGGAAGGGAGGAAGAAAGGGAAGGAGGGAGGAAGGGAAAGAGGAAGAAAGGAAGGAAGGAAGGAAGGAAGGAAGGAAGGAAGGAAGGAAGGAAGGAAGGAAGGAAGGAAGGAAGGAAGGAAGGAAGGAAGGAAGGAAGGAAGGAAGGAAGGAAGGAGGGAGGGAGGGAGGGAGGGAGGGAGGGAGGGAGGGAGGGAGGGAGGGAGGGAGGAAGTGAAAAATAGCATGCTTCAGTTCATATTCAGACAATGTCAGTTCTTTCTCTGGAGAAGGAGTATGTTTCATCATGAGTTCTTTGGAATTGTCTTGGATCATCATAGCGCTGAGTATAGTTATATCATTCACAATTCTTCATCATACAATATTGCTATTACTAAATGGCTCTTCTCACTGTTGGTCTTTGCTGAATGTTTGATGTTAAGATAATCAGAGTCAAGGATTGGAGGGGGAGGGAGATTGGCAGAGTCACTTGGCTTCAGAACAAGGAGGAGAGAAGTTTTCCCTTATCCAAATATCTGACAAAGTATTCCATGTTTTCCTAATTTACTTATGGCATTACTCTTTATGTGTAGATTATCTATTCATTTTGAACTTATCTTGGTATATGGTGTGAGATGTTGATCTATACCTAGTTTCTGCTTTAGGTTTTTTTTTCAGTTTTCTCAGCAGCTTTTGTCAAATAATGAGTTTTTTCTCTAAGAGCTTGGATCTTTTGACTTATCATATATTAGATTACTGTCATTTACTAAAATGTAATTTGTATCTATTCCATGGATCCACCACTTTATTTTTTAGCCAGTATCGAATTGTTTTGATAATTACCACTTTATAATATTATTTGAAACCTTCCTTCACATATTTTTCATTGATTCCTTTGATATCCTTGACCATTTGCTCTTCTGGATGAATTTGATGTAGGTTGAGGTCCCTTTAAGATTCCTTTTTGATTCCCACCCCCCATGGCTGAAGAAGCTAGGATCTTTGATTTACAAATCCTGTTCAAAAGCACTCTTTTGAATTCCAATGAACTTGGGCTTTCCCAGCCCCCCACTATCTGCTCAGGTTTACCTAACCCCCACAAACAGCTTCTTCCTTATTTAAAAACCCATTGAGTTGTATTCAATGCTAACCCTGGCAGAGACCAGCCAGGAGCCTGGGACTTCACCCACCTTCAAGACCACCAGGAGCCTCCATTAGAAAAAGGGAACCCTGGAGCCCATTCTTTGCAGGAGCCCAAACATGGCATTCTTATGTTAGCCATGCCAAGGGTTCCTGTCTACCCGGTGACCAGCTCTGGCCCTGGTGTCTTTCTACTTTTACCCTTACTTCCAAACCCATAAAATAAACCTTTTTTTTTTTTTTTTTTTTATCAATCTAGGTTTTCGAACATGTAAATTCCTTTACAGGGACTCTGTGCCGGCACTAGACTGCATTTAACTATGTATCCTTGCGCCCAACCAAAAGGGGTTACCCCTTACCTAATTCTCATCAAATTTTGTTATTTTTCTAGTGCTACAAAATATTTTTGGTAATTTGATTGGTACACCCCCAAATAAATAGATAAATTTAGCTAGAATTATCATTTTTATTATTAGCTCAGCCTATCTGTAAGTAACTAATATTTTTCTAATTGTTTAGATCTGACTTTGTGTGAAAAGTGTTTTGTAATTTTGTTCATATAGTTTCTGGCTTTGTCTTGGGAAGACTCCCAAGTATTTTATGTTATCTGTAACTATTTTAAATGGAATTTCTCTATTTCTTGCTGCTGGAATTTGTTAGTAATATTTAGAAATGCTGATGATTTATGTAGATTTATTTTGTATCCTGCAACTTTGCTAAAGTTGTTGATCCCACTAGTTTTTTTAGTTGATTCTCTACGATTCTCTAAATATACTATTGTATCATATGCAAAGAGTAGCAGTTTCCTCATTGTCTATTCCTTCAATTTCTTTTTCTTTTCTTATTACTATGCTAGAATTTCCAGTACAATATTGAATTATAGAGATGGTAATGGGCATCCTTGCTTCACCCTTGATTGTATGTACTGGGAAGGCTTCTAACTTATACCCTTACAGATAATGCTTACTGACGGTTTTAGATGAATATTACTTATCATTTTAAGGTAAGCTCCATTTATTCTTAAATTTTTAGTGTTTTTAATAAGAATGGGTGTTGTATTTTGTAAAAAAAAAAATGCTGCATCTACTGAGATGCTCATAACCATTTCTCTTGATTTTGTTATGGATATGTTTTGGATTATCCATGCATTCTGGGACAAATCCCATCTCATCATAGTATATGATGATCCTTGAGATATATTTGCTGTAATTTCCTTGCTAGTATTTTACTTAACGTTTTTGCACCAATATTTATTAGGGAAATTGGTCTATAATTTTCTTTCTTTATTTTTGATCTTCATAGTTTATGTGTTAGTGCTATATTTGTGTCAAAAAGGGAATTTGATATTACATCTCTTTTACTCATTCTTCCAAATAATTTGCATAGTATTAGAATTAGTTGGTTTTTACATGTTTGGTAGCATTTGCTTCTGAGTCCTTTTTGACCTGGGAGTTTTTTCTCAGGAAGTTCATTGATGACTTGTTCAATTGCCTTTCTTAAGATTTAGGAACTCTGATCAATGCAATACTCAACCACATGTCTCTCTTTCTTCATTTGGAAGAAGAGATGGTTGGACTCAATAACTTTTAAGATCCCATCTACCTCTAAATCTGTGACCTTACTGCTGAGGTATAAATACTAAAATGAATTTGTGATCTTAATGGTGTGGATACTACCTTCAACAGTGTTGATTGTGACCCACCTATGCCTAAGTATCCTCTGTAATTCTTAGATATGTCCTCCCAGAAGTTCACCCTAAGAGGACCACTCAATATTTTGGGAGTCTCTATTTTTGTGACATCCTTAGCACACCTATGCAAGCCTATGGTTTGTCAATAAGATATCTTTTACTCTAGCTACATATACAGCTCATCTTTTTCTCTAAAACATCTCTTTGTTGTCTTTAGGTCATAGCCCCAAATTTACTTGCATTTTATTCTTAATGATTTCATTAATAATTAATAATTAAAAATTTTAAAATCCCTTAATTAATATAACTTATTGAAATGATTCTTTTTATTTACATTTGTTTATTAATTGTGTTTTAAATTTATTACTTACATTAATTAATTTACTTTATTAAATATAATTTTATCAATTAATTTATTGTTGATTGGACCCAATCTCATCCCTACTGATAGTTAACTGAAATCTATTCTGTACTCTACTTCTGAATTTCTTGCTTTTCAATCAAAGCTCACACCTTTACAAATCCCAGTTATCTGCCTCCTTCCTTTCTACTCACATTTCTGAATGAATCTAGAGGACATCACATAATCAGGTTGACTATGGTTGTTTAATTGTTTCAGTCATGATCAACTCTTTGTGACCACATTTGGAGTTTTCTTGGCAAAGATATTGCTATGGTTGCCATTTCCTTCTCCAGCTCATCTTACAGATAAAGAACTAAAACAAACAGAGTGCCCCGAGTCACTTCAAATATTTGGGGCTGGATTTGAACAGAGGTTTTCCTGACTGAAGACCTACTTAGTTCTCTATCCACTGTGCCACCTATCTGCTAATTTCCCCAGAAGCTTTTCCAAAAATTTTCTTTGTTTCTCATGTTTCCCACTGTATTCTCTTCTCCAACCCTTCAACTGAAGACTTTGCTGACTATGAAAACTGAAAGCATTTGCCAAGAATTCTCTCTTTTCTCCTCCTCTATTTCTCTTTTTTAGGGGAAGAGAGGACTTTTAAAATTTTAAATATTTTGTTTTAAACAGCCAAGATTCATTTTATTTCTCTGCCTCTCTTCCACCCGTCTCCCAACTGAGAACATATATTTAAAAACCCATTACAAATTTACATAGTCAAAAAAAACCCACAAATTTTCACATTGGCCATATCCATGAAAACACTTGTCTCATTCTACATTCTGAGTCCCTCAACTCTCCTTCAAGAGATTGATAGCATGTTTCTCATTAATCCTTCATTAGTCATGGTTGTAATTATGCTTATAACAATTCGGCACAATAGTATCTCATTACATGTCATAATTTGTTTATCCATAACTTGTTCCCTAATTCCCATTCTTTGCCACTCAAAAAGAGCTATAGATATTTTTGTCCATTCTTAGAGTTTGTTTGCTTAGGGTTAATCTCTACTTTACTCTACCCTTCCTATAATTGCCCCTCTCCCTTCTTCTCTTTCCCTCCCTTAATACCTATTGCTCTCTCTGTGTGTGTGTGTGTGTGTGTGTGTGTGTGTGCGCGCGAATTCTTCTTCCTTTTGGAAGATCAGTTCAGACAAATAAATCTTCCCATCTTCCTTGTTTGTATAAATGTTTTCTTGTAACCCTAATTATGTGAGATAAATTTCTCTAACCTTCCTGTTCTTGTTGCGTGGGCAAATTTTTTATATCTCTTGAACCAAGATATTAATTCTATTTCTAATGTTTTCTTCCATTACTCTCATTTATTTTCCATTTTTTCTTCAAGTGCTCTTATCCAAATGTTAAAAAACATTTCTCTATTCTTCCTTATTCGTTTATAGGAATTCTAGTTGAATCTGGGACCAATCTGTGTTTTTCTCGGAAGCATTATCTGTAGAAGTTTTAAAGTTAATCTCTTCTTCTGTGTTTGTATTTTGAATGTTACTGTTATGACTCGTTATGACATGAATCTTTTTTCTTTTCTTTCCTTCTTTCTTTTTTTTTGCCACTCCTATTAGCTAACTAGAAAGCTCTGTTAGTTAGTGGGGGAATTGTAGGTTCCCCTTGGTTATTGCTCTGTAGGTTTGACTGAAAGTAAGACACTGCTTTGATCTAAAAGATCTGCACTATATCACCACGGCTGTTGACTTCTGAACTTCCTTCTTTCTCAGACTATCCCAGCAACTCCCTACAAGAGAATGCTATTCACTCCACTCTGGATCTGTGTCACATAAGTGAGTAGTAGGAAAAATACTGCCTGTCCAAAATTCTTATTTGTCCCCATATCAGTACCCCAGTATAATAGAGCTTTGATATGGGTCTGGTAAGCCCACATATGGATCTGAGACTTCCTTTTGCTCTGGTGCACAGCTCTCTCTCACCACTGTTCCTTATACTTCTGGACCAATTCTAGCCAATGTCTGTAGGCTTCCCTATCTTCTTATATAAAGGATTCACTGTGATCATTTCTCTAGATATACCCATCAGGATTCAGTCTGCTTTATTTTCTAGATGGGTTTAGAGGACTTTGTGGGAGGGACCCACCACATTGCTTCCTTACACTCCACCATCTTGGCTTTCTCCCCCTACCTACATGTCTCAACACCCTAGACATTCTTCATTCTCTCATCCTTTACCTCAGTCTCTACTGAAGAGATGACCTGTCTCTGCCAAAGCCAATCCTTCTATATGCACCCTTAATCCTTCCTGCCCAATAATCATCTCATCTTTTTCTCTCTAGAATTTCTCTTCCCCTGCTCCTTTCAAACATACTCCCCAATTCTGGAAAACAAAAACCAGCCAAACTCCTAGAAAAAGATCTCTATCTACTGCCTTCACTTGCTTTCTTTTCACTTACTTTTCAACCTTTTGCAATCTAAGATTCAAACTTTATCATTCAACTAAAACTGTTCTCTCTAAAATTACTAGTAACCTCACTTGCAGATTCTTATGTCATTTCCTCAATACGTATCCTTTCTGGCCTCTTTGAAGTATTTAACATTGTTGATCAGCCTCTCTCTCTGTATATTTTCTTTTCATGGTTTTCCCGACATAGTTTTTTCCTCCTACCTGTCTGTCCACTCTATTATTTTCATAAGATTCACCTTCTATATCATACTCCTTGATTCATCATTGTTATATCACAAAACTGGGTGTATCTTCCAAGGCACTACTAGGAACTCTTTTCTATTCTTCTGTTATATGCTCCCTACTTGGTGAGTTTCTATGGATTTAATTCTCTTGATGCAAATGACTCCCAAATGAATATATTAAATCCTCTTATGTCTCTTAAGCTCAAAGTGTGCTTCTCCAATTGCCTACTGGATATTTAAAACTATATGTCTAGGAGACATCTCAAACTCAACTTCTTCAAAACTGACATTCTTATCTTTACACAAAAACTCACCCTTCTTCTGTACTTTCTATTTCAGTTCAGAGCATAGCCATTCTTCTAGCTGCCCAAATTTTCAACATTAATGTAATCACTGTCTCCTTCCAACTCTTGTCAATTCTACCTCCATATTTCTTGTGTCTTTCCCCTTCTCTCTTCTCACATAGCCATCATTCCAATCCAGGCTTCATCATCTCTCATCTGGACGATTGTGATAATATTGCAATTAATCTTTCTGCTTAAAATTTCTCTTCTCCTCAATACATCCTCCACACAATTGCCAAGATAATATTTCAAAAACACAGGTTTAGGACCATGTCATTTCCTAACTCAATAAATTCCAATGACTTCCTGTTTTCTATAGAATATATAGATTTCTACACCCATATTGAGTGTATGTTAATCCCTCTTTGACTCAGTTTTGATGAGAATAAGGTTTACTCACTCCCCTTCTCCTCTCCTTCTTCCCCTCCACTGTAAAAGCTCTTTCCTTTTATTTATACTATTTATACTATTCCACCCCCTTTTCCCTCCCATTCTCTCTCACCGTATAATTTTATTTTTTTAGATATTATCCTTTCATATTCAACTCACACCTATGCAGTTTGTCTACACCTTCACAAAAATTGACCATATATTATGGCATAATAACCTCAAAATCAAATGCAGAAAGACAAATAATAAATGCATCCTTTTCAGATCATGATGCAATAAAATTATTCATAACAAAAGGTCAGGAGAAATAGACCAAAATTAATTAGAAACTAAATAATCTAATACTAAAGATTTCAGAGAGGCCTGGAGATACTTACATGAACTGATGCTAAATGAAATGAGCAGAAGCAGGAGATCATTATACACAGCAACAAGAAGACTATACAATGATCAATTGAGGGGCGTGGCTCTCTTCAACAATGAGATGATTCAAACAAGTTCCATTTGCTCAGTGATGAAGAGAGCCATCTACACCCAGAGAGAGGACTATGGGAACTGAGTGTGGACCACAACATAGCATTCTCACTCTCTCTATTGTTTGCTTGCATTTTGTTTTCTTTCACAGTTTTTTTCTTCTTTCTTGATCTGATTTTTCTTGTGCAGCAAGATAACTACATAAATGTGTATTCATACATTTGGATTTAACATATATTTTAACATATTTAATTTATTGAACTACCTGCCATGTAGGGGAGGGGATGAGAGGAAGGAGGGGAAAATTTGAAACAGAAGGTTTTGCAAGGGTCAATGTTGAAAAATTACCCAGGCATATGTTATGTAATTAAAAAGCTTTAATAAAAAGTGATAGTTTTGTTGCCTAGTTAACTTTTAATTCCTTCAATTTCTTTTTCTTTTCTTATTGCCATAGCATTTTTAAAATAATATTAAATAAAAAAGTGATCTTATTGAGAAGTCTTCTGGTATATCCACATTACAAGTAATGCTAGTTGATAGTCTGAAATAGATACTACTTACCATTTTAAGAAAAGTTCAATTTATCCTTATGCTTTCTAGGAATGTGTGCTGCATTTTGTCAAAAGCATCTCTGTACTTATTGAGAATATCATGTGATTTTTGTTGGTTTTGTTATTGAAATGGCCAAATATGTTTTCTAATATTGAACTCATCCTGCATTCCTGGTATACATGCTACCTGGTTATTTCACTTTGTGAAATATTGTATTGATCTTTGTGTGCTACTATTTAAAATTTTTGCATCAATATTCATAGGGAAATTGGTCTATGGCTTTATCTTTTTTTTCCACTTCTTAATTTAGGTATTAACACCATATTTGTGTCATAAAAGGAATTCAATAGGACTCCTTTGATTAGTTTTTAAAATAGTTTATAATAATTGGAATTAGTTTAAACGTTTGGTGGCATTCACCTGAATCCGTCTGATCCTGGGGATTTTTTCTTAGGGAGTTCATGGCTGGTTTGTTCAGTTTCTTTTTTTAAATAAGGTGATTTATAATATTTTATTTCATCTTCTTTTAATGTGGACAATTTATGTTTTTGTAAATATTTATCCATTTCCTTTAGTTTGTTAGATTTGTAGACATATGATTGAACAAAATAGTCCCTGATAATTACTTAAATTTCCTTTTCATTGATGGTGGATTCATCTTGTTCATTTTTGATAACTGGTAACTTAGTTTTCTTCTTTCTTTGCTTAAATCAAATTACCAATCAAAATGTTTTTTTTACTTTCAATTTCATCACTCTCTCCTTTTATTTTTAAAATTTCCCCTCTTACTTAATTTTAAAATTCCATTTCCTGTTCTTCCATGAAATTTTGGGGAGGGTGCTCAAACCAAGTTATATTTTTCTTTGAATGTAGCAGTTTTGATTGTATTTTCTTCTTCTGCATTTGTTTTGATATTCCCTGTTTTTATTGTTTACTCTTTTTTCCTAGCCTGTTTCTTGACTTCTAATTTTATGTCAAAGTTGGGCTCTGCTCCTCGAGTGGAGCTGTTTCAAGCTTCAGGTTTTTTGGGTGGTGTTTTGCAGCTGTTTTCTCCCACACATACACCTTTATTTTCCTATTTTTTTTTAATACTTTTATTTTCCCCAGTAACATGTAAAAACAATTTTTACATTATTTTAAAACTTTGAGTTCCAGATTGTCTCTTCTCTCCTCCTCCCCCCCATTGAGAAGGTACATGTGAAGTTATGTAAAACATTTCCATAAAAGTCATGTTGCAAAATAAAACTTGGATTTTCTCCCCCCCCCCAAAAAAAAACCTTCAAGAAAAAAAAAGTTTTTTTAAAAAAGTATACTTCAATCTGTATTCAGACACTATCAGTTCTTTCTCTGGATATGGATAATATTTTTCATTATAAGTCCTACAGAATAGTCTTGGATCACCATATTACTGAGAATAGCAAAATCATTCACAGCTAATCTTCCCATAACATTTGTGCAACTGTTTTCAGAATCTGTTCTGGGGTTCTATAAGTTTTTAGTTCTTTCAAAATGGTATGATCTAGGGAGAAATGTGGTCACTGCTCTCCTGGCCTGTGGGCAAATATAAGTATTCTTTGCCTTAAAACTATGACAAAGGTCCCTGCTCCTGTGACCACAGTGGCTTTCACTCATTATGACCCTTTAATTGTGACTTGGGCTCCTGATTGGGGTCACATGAATTAGTAGTCCTTTCTGCCTTCGACCTAAGACTAAAGCTCCTGCACCCCAGGAGTGACTACAAATATTCTACTTCATCCTGAAATTCTAATCAGGGTCCCTACTCCCTTGTCACCATAAAGACTAGTGTGCTAGCACACCTCTTCATTTTAGGATTATGACCCAGATCTGTGAATAGACAATAGACAGAATCCTATACCAGTGTCAGAAAAGGGTCCTCTGTAATCTCCTTCTGATCAATTGTCCAAATCTCTCACAATATGTGTTCCAGAACTCCTAAAGCTGCTCTTGCCCCTGATGTATCTGCCTCCAAAGAAAGATTCAGTTGAGATAGATCTTAAGGTTTAGGCTAGCACCCCGACCTTTTGATGATTTTGTCACTCCAAAATTCAATTTGAGGAGTTGGGTTTTTTCTTTTTATTTTAATAGTTTTTATTTACCAGATATATGCATGGGTAATTTTACAACATTGACAATTGCCAAACCTTTTGTTCTAATTTTTTCCCTTCTTCCCCCTCCCCCCACTATGGCAGGTTGACCAATACATGTTCAATATGTTAAAGTATACATTAAATACAATATATGTATACATGTCCAAACAGTTGTTTTGCTGTACAAAAAGAATCGGACTTTGAAATAGTGTACAATTAACCTGTGAAGGAAATTTAAAAATGCAGGCGGACAAAAATAGAGGAACTGGGAATTCTATGTAGTGGTTCCTAGTCATCTCCCAGAGTTCTTTTGCTGGGTGTAGTTGGGTCAGTTCATTACTGCTCTATTGAAACTGATTTGGTTCATCTCATTGTTGAAAATGGCCACATCTATCAGAATTGATCATCATATAGTATTGTTGATGAAGTGTATAATGATCTCCTGGTCCTGATCATTTCACTCAGCATTAGTTCATGTAAGTCTCTCTAGGCCTTTCTGAAATAATCCTGTTGGTCATTTCTTACAGAACAATAATATTCCTGAGGAGTTGTTTTAAAGTTTTTTTTTTTTACCCTGCCAACTTAGTTCTGTATTACCACCGGTTCACCCACTGTTCCACCCTTCCTCTCCCTGTCATATCCTGCCTTCCTCACCCTACCCCCCCACCGACCCTGTTCAGAAATATCTCAAAAGGGATTAACAGAGTCCTTTCTAGAAAGAAAAAAAGTATATACTACATAAGGTAATACAAATTGTGTATAGGACAGCTATTTATAACCCCCTCCAAAAATGAAGGACTTAAAACACAATAGATTTACATGTTCACATTAACAAATGTTTAAAATATGAAACAATAACTTGCCAATCACCTCTATTTTACTCTCCCAGGAAAGAGAGTATTGGGAGAATTGTGGGTTCCTGCAGAGGCACTTCATATTCACTCTGGATTTATATTGAAGCAACTCATAACTTTTTGATTTTCTGGCTTTCTTAGTTCTTTTAAACATTAGAAATCTCCTAGCAATGGTCTCAAGAAGTTGTTGTAAGTAGTATTTTCTAACAAGTGACCAATCCTAAATCAGGAACTTTAGAGCTTTTGAACTCATGAGCAAGCTGCCAAGAATAAAAACATCTTTTTCTCAGAATGGCTGTTAGGAGGTCAGGGGTATTGGGTGGTGGTGGAGGGGAATGTACACAGGAAAAACAAAATACTAAGAAGTAAAGGCAGTCAAGGACATGAATATTCTCTGGACTCACCTTGACAAATACATATCAAGTGAATGGCATGTGATATACTTATTGCATCTACTATTGTCACTAGGAGCAGAAAAGAAAATTCTCTCCTTGCTTTTTGTTGGAAGTCCACAGAATAATTGGTCTGGATGTGTCTCAAAAAGAGTGCTGGCCAATAAAAAAAAGTGGGGAGGAAGAGGAGCTTCTCCTTTGCTTTTATATCTTACTGAAAAGCCAGCTTCTTTTGGCTCAATAGTGAATCATCTTTGACATAGCCCCCAGTCACTGTAATAGATGAGAACCAATTAGGAGACAATTGATAATATCTTTGCTTTGGACAGGGACTAGAAACCAGGCCCAAACCCACTTCACAAGACCGCAAAATGGTCCTCCACATATATTATACAATATAAATAGTTATGTATATGTTATCTCCCCCAATGGAATAAAAAACTCCTTGAGGGCAGGCACTATTTCATTTTTGTCTTTGTATTCCTTGTGCTTAACACAGTGCCTGGATCATAGTAGGTGCTTAATAAAGGTTAATTGAAAAATCAATCTTTACTGTTCAAGTCCCAACTTGTAATGTGTTTGTGGCCTACACTCATATACTTTGTGCCTTTCCATTGTACTCTTGGTGATACTCATTTACAATTCTTCATAGATTACATTGTAATGTTTTCTTCTTTATGATCATAGAGGAATGCCAGAAGAATATTAGTATTAGAAATGAGGGTCCTCTTTGGAATCATCCATGTCACATGAGGCAAATCTATTTTCCCAGACCAGAAGTAGGGGCTCCTCTAATCTTCTTAGCAAATTAACAACAAAACTCACAAGAAGGCTCCCAACTGAATATGAGAGGAATGGGAGCTATGAAGGATCAAGTCGCAATGTGCCAGCTGAACACATGGATGAAAACAAGAGAACAAAGCTCTGTGCCATGAAGTTTACCTGGAGCATGAAAACCACCAGTTCCATGGATCTCAGTGACATGATGAGGTAAATTGAAAAATCTTGCATGCCAATAAGTGTGATTTTGAATAGAGAGAGTGGTTCTCACTATTTTGTGATAGTGATGGTGATAGACATGCAGAAAATCTAGTTCAATTGGAAATGGAGGTGCCAAGACTGTCACCAGATGACATCTGCTTGAAGTGGATATCAGGAACATCCTTAGTTTTTAAAATATTGTTTCCAATTTTCTATCTCTTTTTAACTTAATTTTTCTTGAGGATTTTAATTTTCATTAGGGTGGGAGAGCTATGTTTTCTTTCACAACTTGACTTTTATGGAAATGTTTCGCATAACTTCACATGTGATTTCTTAATTGTGGGTGGGGATAAGGGAGAGAAGAACCTAGAACTCAAAAATCTTAAAAATAAATGTAAAAAATGTTTTGAATGTAACTGGGGAAAATATTAAATAAGTAAATAAATTTAAAGAAAACAAATGCTTCCAAAATTCCCAATGAAATGAAATTGTAATGAAATAATTATTTTGTAAATTAAGTATAGATTTCAAGTATTTTTTCTGAATATTTATGGCAATATATAGAAAAATATTTAGGCAATAACTTTTTTTATTTTCAGTTTCAGAAAGAATCTGGGGTAATGAAAAAAAAAAATGCTTTCTCCCAAAGGCAACACAACTCTCTTCTTTAATTCTTGACTAAAGTTATTGACCATTTGTAGTGATAGGTTTTCAAGAAACATATGCTAATAATGAGCTCTTTAAGTTGTTCATCCAACTACAAGTTATTTAAGAGTGAAACTAAAAGGTTGCTTAAAAACTTATGAAAGATGGGGGGGGGGATTCTGCAAAGATTTTTATTAAAAAAAATCCATTTACCATAAAAGACAATAGAACTAGTATATTTGTATTCTAACATAACAGATCTAGATTTCCTTATAAAAGACAGAGGCATAGGAAAAAACAAAGATAGAAAAAAACAGCTGAATTAGATGGTGTATACCCAGAAATCTGAAAGTGACAACATTATGAAGACTTTTAAAATATCAGAGGAAGGGGAAATTATCAAAGGAGTAGAATGACTTTGGGACCTTATTATAATAATAAAAGGGCCACCAGTGATTATCAACCTATAAATATATATTTAATTTCCTATCTATATAAAATTTTTCATAAGAATAATCAATGCATACCACATATTAGGGTATTTGTAATGAGAGTGTTATAAGAGAATGAACTAGCTTTCACAAACAACAAACCACAGCATAGCTTTCCTTTATCATGATACAATTAACTGAAAGATATAGAGAATATAAGATCTCAGAATAATCATTGTTAATGACTATAAAAAAGCAATCTAGCTGGGACTGGCTAAGAAATAGAAAAGTAGATCAGTGGAACATAGTAGGTATCCAAAACACAGTAGCAAATGATTATAGTAACCTTGTATTTGACAAATGCAAAGATTTAAACTTTGGGAATTAAGAATACATTATTTGGTTAAAAAAAAAGTTGGAAAAACTGAAAAGTAATCTGGCAGAAATTGGGTATAGATCAATATTTTACACCATTTACCATGGTAAAGTCAGACACATAACTTAGATATAAAGGGAGATTTAAGAAAACTACAAGAACATGTAATACATTACCTATCAGACTTATGGATAAGAAAAAGCTAAGGGAAAAAAGACCCTTGACACAATAATGCAAGAAATAATCTAAGAAAACTGTCCTGAAGTGATAGAACAGGAGGAGAAAGTAGAAATAGAAAAAAATCCACTGGTCACCAACTCAAAGAAATCCTTTGTGGAAAACATATAGGAATGTTATTGTCAAATTTCAAAACCCTCCAGATCAAAGAGAATATTTTGCAAGAAACAAGAAAAAAACAATTCATACATGCTGGAGCTACAATTAAAATTGTATTGGACTAATCAGCAGCCACAATAAAAGACTGTAGGTCCTGGAATAATAAATGCCAGTAATCAAAAGAACTAGGCCTGAGGCCAAAAAGAACACATCCAGCAAAATTACCTATAATATTGAATTAAAAATGGATATTCATTAAACTTGCAGATTTTCAGGATTTTCTCTCAATTAAACACAATTTTAATAGAAAATTTAACATATAAGAGCCAATATTAAAGATTAATTTCAAGAAACTTAACATGAATAAAGTTTTTTTTAATATGGAAATATATACCATATGTTTAAGATTGTTATCAACAACAGGATAGCTCAAAAGAAAGATTAGGGCAGAATTAAGGTAAAAATAATAATCACATTATACAAATGAGATGCAGAGGAAGAATAAAATCTACATCAGGAATGGATTAAATAGACAACACTACATATATGCTTAAAGGGTATTTCAAACCAAAATCTATAAGAAATAGGGGGTAGGAAAAGGGGAAGAGAATAGGATAAATTAGGGTATAGAAGGACGTGTGAATTTATGGCAGTGGAACAAGATATATAGATTATTGGGCAAGAGATAAAAGATAAGGTGGGATACAGAAGGATTTGTAGAATAATGGCAGTGGGATAAGGTGCATAGATTAATGGGATTGGGATAAAAAAGGAAGGAAAGGGTTAGGGGGCAGAAGATAAGGAAGGGGTCTATGGGTGGGGAAAGGTTAAGTAATAACAAGGCAAGTTAAGGAACAGAATTAAAGTGGAAGAGTTAGCAGGGATAGGAAATAAGAGATACATAGAAACAGTACAAGGATCAGGAATAGAATTTATTAGAAAAAAAAAAGCAGAGCTAGTAATCATTAATCTCAAAATCAAACTTAAGAATTCAATCAAGAGAGAAATCTATTTTATAAGCCAGTCATGTTAGTAGTGTTTCAGATGCATGTTTACATATGGAGAAATATATATATATATATGTATATACATATATATAATATGTATGTATGTATGTATGTGTTTGTGTGTGTGTACATGAATATATGCATATAGATATATAGGTATATAGAGAGATATATGTATAGGTCTGTGGGTGTTAATGTGTATGTATATGTGTGTTAAATATATGTGTATATGCATACACACATATATATATAAATGTATTTGTGCTTAACTATAACCCACTTGGAGGAGGCGGACAATGAAAAGGGGGAAAAAGAATAAAGTAAAAGCCCACAGCAGAGAACAAAAGAATAACTTACAAGGAAGCAAAGTAAATATGGACACTCATGAATAAAATTTCTTCTACCATTATATATGCTTTCTTGAAATAAAAATTTATTGCTATATATTTTGAATCCTTTCTGATGTTCTGCTGGCACATGACAATGTTTTGTTTTGTTTTGTGTCTTTTTTTTCTATTCTGTATTTAGGTCAATAAATAAATTAAGAAAAGCTACAAAGGATCTGTGAAGGAAGATGCTATATACTTCCAGAGAAACAGATGTATAGTAGGGTTTTACATATATTTATAAATCTGCATCAAATGGTGGCTTTCTCAAATGTGGGAGGGAAAGAGGGAGAGGAAGACAATTTGGAACCTAAACTGTAAGCAAAAAAATTAAATCAAGGTTTTTAAAAAGATGTGTTTTTTATTTCTCTGTAGCTTTTGACATTGTCAATCATGCTTTTTCCCCTCAATATTCTATTCTAGGTTTTTATGACACTGCTCTCTCCTTCCAACTATTTGATTACTCCTCAATATCTTTTGAAGAATTTCAACCAGGTCCCTCTTCCTAACTGTGACTGTCCCTCAATGCTCTCTTATCCCTCCATGCATTTTGACTTGATTTCATCATAGATTCAATTATCTTTATGCAGATGATACTCACATCCATACATCTAACCCTAACCTTTCCCTTATCACTAGACTTAGGTCTAGGTGTATCAGAGATATCTTGAACTAAACATATTTATACCTAATGTGAAAACATTATCTTTTATCCAAAACTTTCCCTTCTTCTAAACTTTGATATTATTGTCTAGGATATAGGTATTCTCTCAGTCACTCAAGATGTCAAAATAGGTGTCATCTTCAACCCTCCACTCTCTATTCCCATAAGCAATCTTTTGATTCTACTTTGATAACATCTTTTCTATACACCTGCTTCTCTCAGCTGACCCGAAGAGACTCTCATCACCTCCCGCCTGGATTACTGCAGTGGCCTTTTGATTAGTCTCCCTGCCCCTTTCCCCACAGCCACCCATCCTCTAGTCAGTGATCTTCCTAAAGCACAGGTATGATGCTGTACCATTCAATGAGTTCTAATGATTACACATTATCTTCAGAATTAATATATATGCACAGATATACATCTGTGTATGTACACGTGTATATCCTTTTTGTTTTTTAAGCTTCATAACTTGTTTTCTTCCTATTGTGATAGTCTTCTTATACTTTATTCCCCTTCATCTTTAATATTCACTAACACTGGCCACATCATTGTTCCTCAAACAGGACATTCCATCTTATGATGTCACTGTCTCCCATATCTGTAATTCTTTCCCTCCACTTCTCCATCTCCTAGCTCCCTTCAAATCTTAGTTCAAATACCATTGCCTGCAAATACCAGACTTAATGCTAATGCCTTTCCTCTGCAAGAATTTCCAGTTTATGCTGTATAAGGCTACTTTGTATATAGTTCATTGTATGTTGTCTTCCCCCGCAATTGGGAGTTCCTTGAGGTGAGGGAAGGGGTTTTTCCCTTTTCTTTGTATGCTCAGCACCTAGGACAGTGCCTGGCTAGTAGGAGGAGCTTAATAAATGCTTATTGACTTATATCATCTCAGAGAATTTCACTATGCTCCTTACTCTTAACTGGAAGAGAATTCGTTCTTACGGGGGGACAAAGCCTTCTCAGTACTGACATTCTCTGTCCTTTCAGCTCAGACGCCCTCTGTGGTAAGGACCCTCTCAGTTCTGATATGTTCTTGTTCTGTCCTTTCAGGCCTGACATTCTCAGTGGTAAGGACGCTCTCAGTCCTGCCATTCTGTTCTACAGCCTTCCCAGCACTGACACTGTCTGTTCTTTCAGCTGTGCCCTTCTCTGTGGTAAGGACCCTCTCTCAGTTCTGACATTCTCTGTCCTTTCAGCTCTGACATTCTCTATGATAAGGACCCCCTCAATCCCGATATTTTCTAATGCTAAAGCATTTCCAGCTTCCAGAACATTCTCTGTTCTATGTCCTTTCAGCTCCGAAGTTCTCTGTCCTTCTAAAGCCCACCTAGGGACAGCGCAGACATTAGGTCAAAATGAAGCAACCGGTTTTTTCTATCTCCCTATCAAATAAGGTAGCCAGAGCGCCGCCCCTCCCCTCCGTTTCCACGCTTTTCTCACCTTTGGGCCTATTCCCCAATTCTAGGTCCCCTCACCCCGTTTCCGTGTGTCTTCCCTCCCTCACGCCCAGCGCCCCCACGCGCCTCCTCCTCTCCCTCCTCCTCCGGCTTTCTGTCTTCCCGGAGCGCCCCTGCACTCAGGGCCCGGCGCCCCCGCACTACGCTCTCGTTCTCTGGGGCCCAATGAGGAGGTAGCGGGGGGAGGAAGGGAGAGGAGGGGAGGAGGCGGGACAAAATTTCCCTCAGAGCGGAAGCGGCGACCGGAGCGGAAGTGGAGCAGCCGCTGCCGCCGTAGCCGTTGCCGCACCCCAGGGGAACAGCCGCTGCTGCTGTAGCTGCCTGCGGAGAGGTTCGGGGAGGGAAGCGGTCGCAGCTCTCAAAGTCTCGCCGGGAAGTGTGTTGTTGTCGCGCCGCCCGCTGCACGGTGAGTGCGGGGCCCCTGGAGGCCCAGCCTGTAACTCCCCTCGGGAAGGCCGGTCACCCCCCCACCCCCACCCCCGGCGGGCGGACGGGCGGGGTCATCCGGGGGCGCGCGGCCCGTCCTGGACTCTGCAGAGTCCGACTCCTTCGTCCCGGCCCTGCCCGGGCCCGTGCCGGCCCCTCCCTGTTTCCGGCCCGGGCCCGCGCCTCCCGCTAGGGCCGCCCTCCGCTCCCCTTCCTTTCCCTTTGGGGGCCCGCGTCTGGCCCCGTCTCCTGTTTAGCCATCCACCCATCCATCATTCCCCCTTTCTCCAGAGTGCCCCAGCATCCAGCCTACGCCACCTCCGCCCGGCCCTCCCCTTCCCACCCTGGCGTGGTACCCAGAGACCAGCTGGGCCCCGAGGTCAGGGTGCTTGCAGCGCGTTGCCTGCGTCCCACGTTGTGAGCATCCGAATAAATCTAATTGTTCGCTGAAATGGGGGTGTTTTCTTCATTCCCAGCTTCTAGCTAGGCCCGCCGTGGGTGAGTAAGGGGTTTAACCTTGGGAAGCGCAGGAGGAAATGAGCTCCCACCCTCCGCTTTGCAGTAAAACCATTTTATCGTTCGGTGCTTATGGGGCTCTGTCAGTGCGCTTGATGTCACGCAAAGCAGAAAATACGATTGGAATTCAGAAAATACAGCTCTTTCGGGAAATTTAGTCATGTATTTCCAGTAAAAAAAAAAAAAAAATTGAGGAAAGAAAATGGAACGTTTTTCTTTGGGGAATATTAATTAAACTATACATATATATATATATATATATGTATATTTGTCTGTCAGTCACCTTTCTATTCAGGGCTCAGTCACATTTTGGACTTGGAATCTGTACAATGGGCGGTGGGGAGTGTGTAACTGGGTAGCTTCTCTTCTGCCCCCTCCTCTTCATCCCCAGAAAGCCATTGCCTTTGGAAAATGGAAATATGTAATGGTTGGTGGTGCAGAATTATCAACCCACCTGTAAAAATCTACACTCCTCCTCTTCCTGGCCCTCTTTGTACTCTCTTTGTTAAGCACAGATAGCATCAGACCCTGATTTGACTTGCCCTGTGTGGGTGGATGGAATTTGGCCAGATTTTGTGACTCTGGAAAGCCGGAGAGAAAGTTGCTGAGCACAAGCAGAGAAGTCGAATACACATGCGAATCTGTGAAACTTCATGAAAAATGCCTTTACATAGATATTATGAATACATGGCAGTCTGGGGTCTGAAAGTTAGATTTTCCTTGTCAATCTATATGAATTTCAATTTTGTGCTCTATGTTATAGATGCCTTTCAGTATATGTACCGCACTGTTAGCTGGAACATTTCCTTCTGGTCTTGTCCTTTTTCCTGAATTTCTTCTGAGAGTATTAGAGGAAAAGCTGAGGATAAAACCATGTGAGTTTTGGGGGGGCTTAAACTGAGACATGAAATCTGACTTCTGGATATGAAAGGCCAGTTCACACTGGATTATATATAATATTTAGCTCACCTTGTGAGATTAGACACCATGGATCCATTTTACAGAACTTTTTTTTTTCATACATGTGATTCGGCCTAGACCATACTTAATAATAGTATTCCTATCAACAAGTGTCATTCCCCAGGTTATGGTTGAAATTGGCCTATTATATAGTAGTAATGGCTATTGGTACCATTTTAGAACTAGAGCATGGGATATCATATGGAACAACTTCCACAAAGCAGGCTGGGTAAAATTCCTAAATAATCAGGCTAGTAGAGTTCCAGTACTTTGCCAGAGTACTGACTCAGGTCACTTGACATAAAAAATGGAAGTGACATATCAGATACCTTCTGTACCTACAGTTGTGATCCAGCCCAGTTGTAAACATGTTGCATTCACAGTGGCATAACCAGGAATTTCATATAAAAATACTTCTTTTGCTTATAATACCTTATCTCTTGAGACAGATTGATGCTTGAATTTGGAAAATCTGGATTCAAGTCCAGCTTCTGATACTAGTTGTGTAACCCTGGGGAAAAAAAACTCATTGCCCACATGAATCTCTAAGACTGTTAAGTTGCTGAATAGTTGTTGATCATCAGCATTGATTAAAAGTTTCCTCTCTAGGAGTTCTCTACACTGTGAAATTACAAGTCTATTCTTAAAAAATTCTAAGTTATTATCTTATTGCAGATATTACTTAGAGGGAAACTCCATTTTTTGATCTTCAATTTAGGCAACAAGTCATGTGGTCAATTAGGCAATTAGATATAAGAATGCATTTTTTCTACTTGTTGGATTTTAAAAAAAAAATCTGTTCTGTAAAAGAACAGAATATTCGGAATATCACTTTGTCTTCTAGCATATAATGTCATAAGTGGTAAAGAAAATAGCATCTTCATGATAAATCAGTAGATTTGGATCAGTAGATAATATTTGTCCAGTCACTCACTTTTCATTAAATGAGACAATGAACCTCTTGGATAAATACTATAGCTCAAAACATAATGTGGTAACTTCACAACAAACAGCAAATGCTTTTTAGTCCTTAGTATGTTCTGTTAAAATTCAGAATTGTGCTTAAACAAAAAATTGTAGTCCTGAAGACAAAATCTGTGGAGAACATATGAACTTTGTCTTTCATAGGGATTCCTGAAGGGTTCTGGTATGTAGGAATGGGGGGTGGAGCAGTATTTATTAACAGTGAGTTTTTCAATACTGTAATTTTCTCTCTTTTTGCACTATACTATATGTAATAAAGCAGAAAACAATGTCAGTTATTTTTAGGCAATTCCTGGCTTATCAGTCTAGTAACTTAATTTCTTAGCCCCAGAAATCCCCAGTTCTTTTCTATTGTAATTTAAAGGTATGGATGGACTCTCAGCCTCAGTTTTTCTGTATTGGCTTATTACTTTTTCTCATATTAAATTCCCACAAATATTTCTTTGGGAATAGGCATCCTAATAAGCAATGTCATCTATTGGAGAGTGCATTGGACCAAGAATACTGAGTTCTAAGATGTATCAGCATTGTAACAGACTCACTTAGGCTAAATGATTGACTTGTTTATCTAAGGGAGAATTTAATTTATCCCCTACTTTCCTCAGAGAAAGAATGATGTTTGTTACATGTCAGAAAATTTCAGAATTGTCAAGAAGAATTGTAAGGCATTTTAACGATCATCAAATCACTTCTATTTAAAAAAGGCTCTTAGTGAGATAAAGTGACTTGCCTAGTGTCACACAGTAGTTAGTAAAAGAATTGGTATTCCTGACTTCTAGTCTTAACACTCTTCACTATTCCACAAGGTCTTGAACAGTATATTTATGTTTAGAAGCATAATTGACATCTGAATAACCCTTAAAGCTCTTTTTATCCATTATTATTTAGTTCTATCCAGTTTAGAGCTGGAGATAGTGAAGTAGGAACAAGCACTTATTAATTATCTATCGTGTTTCAAGCACTGTGCTAACTACTTATAAATATGTTTTTTGATCCTCACAACAGCCTTCTGAAATAAGGGCCATTATGATCCCTACTTTACTATTAAGGAAGTTGAGGCAGAGAAAAGTTAAGTGACTTAACCAGAGTCACAGAACTAGTAAGCATCTGAGGTTATATTTGAACTGAGTTCTTCATGATTCTAGGCCAAGAACCTTCTCTACCTGCCTTAGATGGTAAAGGATAGCTATGTTAAGAGATTTGTACTAGGTTACATAATAAATAGAACCAGGACTTCAACTCCAGTCTTCTAACTCACAAAACTATTGTTCTTTCTACCTTATTCCTACCTAATTTTCTCCCAAGCAATAGAGACCACAAAAATTTAGCCATGTTGGCAACCTTCAATAATTTGAACTAAAAAATGATTTTTGGGGGCTTAATTATTTATCATGTGATCTATTTAATAACCTATATTAGAAAATAGATAATCTTTGTAAACTTGATTGTAAATGATGGTTCCCTTCATTTGTAAGTGAGGTGAACTTAACATTTCAAAGGAAGTACTTAGTACTTTAGTCTACTTTTTCTGTCTGTCCCCTTGCTGACTTTTGTGTTAAAAGCCAATAATCTCACAGATTTTTCTCCTAAAATGTTTTTTAATGTAGACACATATATCTAGTTCTAATACTTGGAAAGAGATGAAAAGGATCAATGACCTATTTAGCATCCAGAGAACAAGTCATTCCAAGCAGACTGCAGGTCAGTGAAGATGACTTAGTTTTTTATCTTGCCAGTTTTCTATATATAATGTAAGTGGTTGTGTTTTTTTAGTCTGTATTAATTAAATAGTTTATTTTGTGTTTTTTTTTTTTCCCACTTCCCACCAAGTTTCCATAGTGAAGGCTATTTCTGAAATGTCTTCATCTGCTAAAGGTATTCAAAAACACTATAAAGCAGGTATGAATGTTATTAGGTATTAGAGTTTGCCCCTAGATGGGTCGCCTTAAAATGTTTTGACTGTATATAGCATTTATTGATCCTTTGTTATATTCTCAATTCTCATTTTCATTTGAAGGCTAAAGAACTGTTTTTGCCTTTTTCTTTGTAGGAGGCAGCCTTGTGTCATGAAAGTCCAGCAGATCCAACTCTTTGTGTTGGCTCTACAACTCATTAAATTTTAGTCAATTCACTTCTTTCTTGGACTTCAATTTGCCTTTAAAATGAGGTTGAACTAAAAAGAACAGACATCAGGAACATTTCCTGTTCCTGTTCCATCGGGAACAAAGGACACTTTGAAATTCTATTTGAATCAGTAGAATCTAAGCTTCTTGAAGGCAGAGACTGTTTTTCTTCTTTATATCTCTTAATACATAGAGCTTTACACAGATGTTTAATAAATGCTAGTTGGATTGGAATAGATCTATGATAACCATTGATAATTGATCCATATAACAAACAGTACTTCATTTCTAACAGTGATCAAACTCTGGAATTGATTACACATATAGTCTCTGGAGGGTTTCATGGGTCATCCAGTCTGGGTATACTTCTTTGGTTTAGGGATTAAATCTTTGTTGTGAAAACTTAGCAGAAGTATCCATGTATGAATAACATTCATGCATATTGCATATAGATGTGTAAGAGTGCATGAATTTTTTTTTGAAAATCTAAAGGAAAGATGGAATAGAAATAAGATGGGAATGGATTTCAAAAAAGACAAAGTGCCACTTCTGTCTGTTCTTTAGATTGTCATATAAACGTGGGAACTAGGTATGTGCATATATGTGAAAGTGAAGAGCCAGAGACAAGACAAACAGAAACTTAACTTTAGAAGCAGTTTAGTATAATAGAAAAGAGTCGACATTTAATTAATTACATGTGTATTTAAGGGGGACCATGGGCAAATCTCTTATTCTCTTTGTATATCACTTTCTTTATCTGTAAAATAGAGGTAATCATACTTGTAATATTTATCTCACCAAGTTGTTAGGAGGAATAGATGAGAGAAATGTGGGTGAAGGCATAGTAATCTTTACAGTGCCATATAAATGTCAACGATCATTACCCCTCCAGATAATCTTTCTTCCATTGTCTTCTGTGGCTTTGCTTACCCCTAGTTTTGTTGGTGGTGATTTGTTTTTTATTTTGTTTTGCTGAATTGTTATCTACCTCTCACTTATTAAGAATGATTGTCCTTCAGGACCTGGCTTAAACCCTTTTTCCTTTTAAAAGGATCTCATCACTTTTCATGGATTCAATTATCTGTCAATTATATGACTCCTCAAACTTATGTCTAAAACAGAAATCATTATCTTCTCTAAACCAAACTTGTTTCTCCTTTAAATTTTCCCATTTCTGTTGATATCGCCATTGTCCTAGTCACAATTATGTTTGCAGCCCATTCTCCATATTAACTGGATGCTAAGGCTTTTCATTTCAACTTCCACAAAATCTCACATACATTCCCTTCTCTTCACATAGTTGTTACTCTGTTAATATCACCATCATTTTTCACAAAATCGCCTCATAATTGGTTTCACTCCTTTCTCTCTTCCTCTAATTCATCTTCTGTATAGTTGCTAAATTAATATTACTAAGACATAGGTGTGACCACTATATTCTTTTGCTTATAAATCTTTCTTGTATTCCCATTTCCTAGATTAAACAGATTTTTTCAACCTAGCATTTGACACATTCCACAATCTGAATCCAATCTATGTTTCCAAACTTTGCCTGCTATGCATTCTACCTAAACTGGCTTTACTAAGTTTCCAGAACTCAGCATTCTATCTCCCATTTCCATATAGTTTGCATAGATTATCTCCCATTCCTGAAGTGCCTTCCTTTCTCACCTCTACCTCTTAGAATGCTTAGTTTTTTTCAATGTGGATTTCAGGTATCATTTCCATATAACTTTGTCTAATTCAATTCTCCCCAGTTACTATTTTCTGTCTTCTCCTTGTACCTACCTATATATATGTTCTATTTTCTCAGTACAATTCTAGTTCCTTCTAGTTATAGGTCGGGAACTGTTTTGCTTTTATCTGTATCCATAATGTCTTGCATGTAGACAGTACTAATATGTATTTGTTGAATGGTTTTCAATCTATTAGGCTCTTTTTAGACATACATGTATGAGTTTGGATCAAGTCTCCTCTAATAGTCTGTCAAATGTTTTTGTATGCTTTAAACTCCTATTTTTAGGACTAACATATTTAAATATATTTCTGAAATTATTCTCTAGTTACAGATGGTATTTTTAAAAACAGCCTATAGTCTTTATTAGATAGAACATCTAATGCCAAAAGACATTGGGTTTGACATTTATGCCAATGACTCTGACAGTGGGCATATCATTTAACCCCTATCTTTTATTTATTTTAAAGTTAAACTTTTCTAATTGAACACACATTTAGTAATACTATTTATTACTCAATGGAATGGGGACAAGTGTTAGGAGACAACCTCTTTCCCATTGAGGATTGTCACTTCCAGATTGTCACTGTTCATTGTATGTGGTTAGAGAAACCCATAGCACTAGGATCTGTATTTTAGATGACTAATTTCTATTTCTAATAATGTTTCAGAAATTTGAATGGAGTAACCATCATTATCAGATTCTTAATTTTGCGTGTGGAAAGGAACACAAAAATTTTTAGAGTGGGTGTTTTCAGTGAGTGATTTTCTCCCAGCAGCACACAAAAGAACCAGAAACTCTTCAACTTTTTCTGGCTAACACCCACAAACCACATGGTTCTTGTGACTTTGTTGTACCCTTTGCAGTAGTATAGCATCACTATCTTAACATCCATCTCTGTAATCTTTGCTTTAGAATACTGTGGATAACTAGGACAATATATAGCTACTATGTTACTTAATCATTTCACCAGATTGACTTCTTGATCATCTAACATTTTTGACTGTCCACCAATTTTTCTTTCCTCTCATACAGCCCTCACTTTTTTTTTAATCTTCTGACTTGTTCTCTCATTCTGTTCTAGTGCTTATAAAACAACTATAAACTGCTAAATTATTATTATACTAAAGTTATTTAACTGACTACACTACAAAAAACCCCACAAATTGACAAAACACTTGGGTAGTTAAGTGGGATCAACCAATAATCCAGTTATATGGATAGAGATAGGAAAAGTCAAACACAAGTTCATCAGTTCTGATGTTTGTTGGATCTGTACTTAGTTTAAGATAATGGATGATTTGTTTGAATATATAATTCCTTTTTCCTTCCTTGGAGGAACTGTCCATGCTTGGATCTTTCTGTTCCTGGACTCTGCCAAACTAATATACCATTCCTATCCCATAGAGCTCTGCCAAGATTTATCTCTTGTGTGATGAAGTTTTTTCTGGTCAACCTCAGGTGTCTTTCACACTCCTCTGAATACATATGTATTGGCTATAGGTAAGAATAGTTTACATTCATCCTATGCTGACTCTTCTTTAGCCTCTGAAAAATGGATTGCATATGACAATTTTCTGTTCTGAGTTCTATATCTCGCCAGGAAAATAGCATGCTCGTGAAGGGTTGGGAAAAGGAGAAATTTAACTTATGGCTCATTTGCTCTATCCTTTGAACTAGGTTGTATTTCAAGGAAATTTTATTGTGTTCATATAGGATACCACTAAAAACAGGAATATTTGTTTTTCTGCAGCAACATTTCAATTAATAGTTTTTTGTAGTACTTTCCAACCCTCTCAACTTGACAAATTTAGTGGCTCAGAACAGATGCCCATCAAGTACATATATATTAACTACAAATATTCTCAAACTTATATGTAAATATCTCTGATTGCCACTTATATGGGAAATGGCTTTAACTGACTGCTACGTCTAAGGAGTATATTTGTCTGCTTTGGTATCTTAATGGAGTGCTTTATATTAGTACCAGTCCTAGTGACTGATTAGGCTTGAGCCTTTCAAAATTTTCTAGGAAGCAAATTAGGGCTTCCCTTTTGGTGCCTTTTAAATTGACATCCTGGGTCAAAGCCCCAGGAGTGAACAATGTCTTGGTTATGAACCATTACGATCTTGTCATCTCCTGAAAGTTCTTTTTTTTTTTTTTTTTTTTTTTTTTTTAATTTTATTTATAATTTTTTTGACAATATATATGCATGAGTAATTTTTTTTTATAACATTATCCCTTGTATTCATTTTTCCAGATTATCCCCTCCTTCTACTCCCTCCCCTTGATGACAGGCAATCCCATATATTTTACATGTGTTACAATATAACCTAGATACAATATATGTGTGTAAATACCATTTTCTTGTTGCACTTTAAGTATTAGATTCCAAGGTATAAGTAACCTGGGTAGATAGACAGTAGTGCTAACAATCTACATTCACTTCCCAGTGTTCCTTCTCTGGTTGTAGTTGTTTCTGTCCATCATTGATCAACTGGAAGTGAGTTGGATCTTCTCTGAAAGTTCTTCTTCTTTTTTTTTTTTTTTTTAATTCATTTTTCCAAATTATCCCCTCCCCTCCACTCCCTCCCCCCGATGGCAGGTAATCCCATACATTTTACATGTGTTACAATATAACCTAGATACAATATATGTGTGTAAATACCATTTTCTTGTTGCACATTAATTATTAGCTTCCGAAGGTATAAGTAACCTGGGTAGATAGACAGTAGTGCTAACAATTTACATTCGCTTCCCAGTGTTCCTTCTCTGGGTGTAGTTATTTCTGTCCATCATTGATCAACTGGAAGTGAGTTGGATCTTCTTTATGTTGAAGATTTCCACTTCCATCAGATGAGGATGTATGAGGATGTATACAGTATTGTTGTTGAAGTGTATAGTGATCTTCTGGTTCTGCTCATTTCACTCAGCAACAGTTGATTCAAGTCTCTCCAAGCCTCTCTGTATTCCTCCTGCTGGTCATTTCTTACAGAGCAATAATATTCCATAACCTTCATATACCACAATTTACCCAACCATTCTCCAACTGATGGACATCCATTCAACTTCCAGTTTCTAGCTACAACAAAAAGAGCTGCCACAAACTTTTTGGCACATACAGGTCCCTTTCCACTCTTTAGTGTTTCTTTGGGATATAATCCCAATAACAGCAATGCTGGGTCAAAGGGTATGCACAGTTTGACAACCTTTTGGGCATAGTTCCAAATTGCTCTCCAGAATGGCTGGATTCTTTCACAACTCCACCAACAATGTATCAGTGTCCCAGTTTTCCCACATCCCCTGCAACATTCATCATTATTTGTTCCTGTCATTTTAGCCAATCTGACAGGTGTGTAGTGGTATCTCAGAGTTGTCTTAATTTGCATTTCTCCGATCAGTAGTGATTTGGAACACTCTGAAAGTTCATTTTTTAACAGATAAATAAGACCTAGTTACAGATTATCATCAACATAGGCATCCATTTTGAAGAAGATTGTCAGTTCAAGTTGCTTATGTCAAAGTGGTGGTGTCATAAATGAAGGTTTTCTGTCAGCTTAAGGTAATGGTAAGCTATTTTTTTCCCAATGTTCTAAACTTGATTTCTATTGTTATCTTAATGTGCAGATGGCTAGAACATTAGTTAACCTGCATTTTCTCTGTGCAAAGAGACAAGATTATTTGATGAACTTAAGCGCTTGCTGTGTACACAGTCCAGCATTGATTGGACAGTGATATGGAGGAATGTGGAAGAAATGTCAGGGAAAGTGCCATGTAAGAATATAAGCTTGGTTTTAGGGTAGGTATTATTCCTTCCGCATAGCTAATAGTCAAATGTTCATTGAATTGAAATAGTAATGGGGGATTCCTTGAGAGAAAATTATAAGCAAAGAAATGAAAGTAATTATGAACAAGGCATGTTTTGGGGACTGTAATGAAGCTTGTTTGATTACAAGAAAATGTGTTGGAGAATGATAGAAGATGAGTTAGATTACTATGATTCCAGATGATAGAAGACCTTGAAGTCAGCCAGAGTTTAAGTATGAGACAGTATGGTATTGTAGAAGAATCATGAAACAGGAAGTGTGTTGATTTGTAAGGCTATAGTATTCCTAGACCCAGGATACTTGGCAATATCTTAATGATCCCAGTACTAAGTAAAGAGGTTTGTGGAATGCCATGAGGCAGAAAATGCCATAAATTTTTGCCATTCAGGCTGTGATTTCTGAAGTAATTGTCCTCTCATTAAGCTTGGGATGGTTGGGAGAGACTTTTATGTGTAAAAACAATTTTTACTTATACATGTACATTGATTTTTTTTATATATTTCCATATAAATCATGTTTGAATAAAAAACTGAAAATGAAAAGGGAAAACTATAAGAAAAAAGAGAATAAAAATAGTATATGTTGCTCTACATTCAGTCTTCATAGTTCTCTCTCTGGATACAGATGATGTTTTCCATACAAAGTTTATTGGGATTGTCTTCAATCACTAAACCTCTGAGAAGAACCAAGTCTTATCATAGTTGATCGTTTCACAATATGCTGGTGCTACAGTGTTTTCCTGTTTTTGCTTGTTTCACTCAGCATCAGTTCATATAAATCGTTCTAGGCCTTTCTAAAATAATTTTGTTCATCATTTTTATAGAACAATAATAGTCCATTATTTTCATATACCATAACTTATTAGGTAATTCCCCAATTGATGGGTATTTATTAATTTTCTAATTCTTTGCTACCACAGAAAGAGCTACTACAAATAATTTTGTAGATGTGGGTCTTTTTCTCTCTGATTTCGTTGGGATACAAACTAGTAGTGGCACTGCTAGTTCAAAGGGTATACACAGTTTCATAGTCCTTTGGTCATAGCCAAATTGCTCTCCAGAATGGTTGGATCATCTTAGAATTCTACCTATAATGCATTAGTGTTCCAGTTTTCCCACATCCACTCTAACATTTATTATTATCTTTTTCTGTCATCTTATCCAATCTCATAGGTATGAGGTGGTTCCTCAGAGTTGTTTTAATTTGCATTTCTCTAATAAATAGTGATTTTGAGCATTTTTTTTCATATAACTATAGATGGCTTTAATTTTTTCATCTGAAAATTAATTGTCTGTTCATATCCTTTGACCATTTGTCATTTAGTGAAATATTCTTAAAATTTGATCTGGTTCTTTATATGTTTTAGAAATAAGGCATTTATTTATTAGAGATAGTCTATAAAATTTTTTTCCCAGCTTTCTGCTTCCTTTTTAATCTTGGCTGCATTGGTTTTATTTGTATAAAACTTTTTAATTTAATACAGTCAACTTTATCCATTTTGCATTTCATAATGTTCTCTAGCTCTTCTTTGACCATAAAGTTCTTCCCTTCTCCAAAGATCTGATAAGCAAACTATCCCTTGCTCTCCTAATTTACTTATTGTATTACTTATCAGGTACCCCTTTTGACCTATTGTGATATGGAGTGTGAGATGTAGGTAACTTTTTTTTTTTTTTTTTTTTTATACATGTTGACTGTGTGACCTTCTACAAGTCTTTGAAATTCTTAGTGTTCCAGATAAGTTTATAAAACCTTATAGTTTTATCAATTACTGATTTCTATTGGTGGGAGGGGTTTTCCTCACCAGGACATCTGGACATTGATAGAATTGCAGATTTCCTCTTCCTCCTCAGAAAAAAAAGCAAGTAATGTAAAATACTATATTAGCTACTCTTTAAATTATTATATAGTAAATAATTTCATTCTCCCATACTATTTGTTGCTATGAGTGCTATGATAAATAATTGGCTACTGGACAGAGCAGTCTAAATCTTTCAAGAGCCCAGTGAGAATAAATGTTGAATTGTTAGAAATTACTTGGGAGCAAGTAACAATCATTTAAACTTAATGTTATAGTGATGCTAAATTTTGTAACTGTGATTCTCCAGGAGAATATGTAGTGTTAGCGTTACATTGGGTGTTAGGAGAACCTTGTCTTAACTCTGCTGTTTATGAAGTTCTGTGACCTTGGACAAGTCATTTCAGTTTTCTCAACCTCTATAAAGTGAGGGGCTTGCGCTGCTGGAGTGTTTCTCAAGTAGATTTTTAAATGTCCTTTCTACCAAAATATTTATGATGAAATTTGTAGTGGTAGAAAAAAGAATCTTGGATTTAAAGTGTCTGTCCACTAGGGGGCATTGAATGTAAGGGAATATTATGAACCCCCATGATGAATGGAAGGAATGCAGAAAAACATGGGAAGGTTAATGTAAGTCACTGGAGGATAAAATAAGGAGAACTAGCATAGAATATACAATGACAACATTGTATGAATGTATGTAATGTAAATGAAAACAATAATAAAAGACAGTTGACCTCAACAATTTTTTTTTTCCTCCTGAGGCTGGGGTTAAGTGACTTGCCCAGGGTGGTCACACAGCTAGGAAGTGTTAAGTGTCTGAGACCACATTTGAACTTGGGTCCTCCTGAATTCAAGGCTGGTGCTCTATCCACTGCGCCACCTAGCTGCCCTGACCTGAATAATTGTAATAACTACCCTCACCTCTATCTTAGTAAAAATGTGTATATAGCCTAAGGGAAAGGAAATTCTGTGGATATAAAATGTGAAATACACTGTCAGATGCTGCTTCTATATTTATTGGTTTGACTTAAATACTTTATTTTGAGGAAAAGGTCCTGGGCAGAAGTTGGCAGTTAAGTGGTTAATTTAAATTTTAAAAATAAAAGTTTTAAAAATAAAATGAAGGCAGTTCTCAAACTTTTTTAGTTCTAAAACTCCCTCTTAAAAATAATTGAGGATCTCCAAAGACCTTCTGCTAATATGGATTATAACTATCAATATTTACCATATTAGAAATTAGAACATCTCAACATTATGATGAAAATAGCTTTGATCTTACTGACCTCCTGAAAGAGTATCAGAGACTCTCAGGGGATACCTGGACCATATTTTGAGACTATTGGATGAGATAATTTCAAAAATATTTCTTGCTCTGAAATATGGGATTCAGTCTTATTTGACATTTTACCTAGGGTTTTAACTCTTTCTCTGACTCAAGCTGTGTTGTGTCCCTCTTAAGGGACATGATGAGAGGGAGGCAGACAGAAGTGAGATAATTTTTTTAAAATCTGATAACATCTTCACCTGTTTGATTTGAGATCTAGGCATACAAGCATCCTTTAAGTCAGTGGTCTACATGTTGGAAGAAAACCTTTGATTTAGTTGTAGCACAGAATAGTAGTAGTATATATAGAGTGCTTTGTGCTAGAATAGGAAAGAATTTTTACAAAGATGATATTTGCATATCAGTCTTAAGTTTTAAAGTGCTTTATATGTTGTCATTTGGTTAGTAAACTATCTCAGTGAGATATTAGTCCCACTTTACAAATGAGGAATTAGGCTCAAAGAGATTATTTTTCCATATAGTTATTAGAATCAGGATTCAAGTTTAGACCTTTTCTAACTCCAATCTTTTAAGCCATAGTGTAGGGTTAAAAAATTTAGCAGATCAAGGCAGCAGATATGTATTAAATGCTATATATTTTGATATGTTTAAACCTACATACTAAGTATTATGCTAAGTGCCAGGGATATCAAGAAAGGGAATAATAGTCCTTACCATTAGGGAACTCATACTCTATAGTTGATATGAAGATATACTTCATGTAAAATTGGCAAGAGTCAACTTTGTGTAGTGGGAAGAACACAAGATGTGAAGGTTAGAAGACCTTTCTTACAGTCCTAGTTTTACTCTTCATTTTTTGACCAAATAAATTATTTATTTAAACTATGAACTTCACTTTGCTTATCTGTAAAAGATTGGTCTTATGATATATGAATGTTATGGAATATTATTCTGCAAAAAAACAATCAGCAGGATGATTTGAGAGAGATCTGGAGAGACTTACATGAACTGATGCTAAGTGAAATGAGCAGAACCAGGAGATCATTGTACACAGCAACAGATTATACAATGATCAATTCTGATGGATGTAGCTCATCTTCACTGAGATGATTCAAACCAGTTCCAATTGTTTAGTGATAAAGAGAGCCCTCTACACCCAGAGAGAGAACTATGGGAACTGAGTATGGACTACAACATAGCATTTTCACTCTTTTTTTTTTTTTTTTGTCTGTTTGCATTTTATTTTGCTTTTCTTTTTCCCCCCTTTTTGATTTGAATGGCAAGATAATTGTATAAATATGTGTGCATATATTGAATTTAACATATATTTCTACTGTGTTTAACATATTGGACTACTTGCCATCTAGGAAAGGGCATAAGAGAAGGGAGGGAATAATTGGAACACAAGGTTTTGCAAGGACTAATGTTGAAGAATTGTCCATGCATATGTTTTGAAAAATAAAAAGCTTTGGGGCAGCTAGGTAGTGCAGTGGATAGAGCACCAGCCTTGAATTCAGGAGGGCCCGAGTTCAAATTTGGTCTGACACTTAACACTTCCTAGCTGTGTGACCTGGGCAAGTCACTTAACCCCAGCTCAGAAAAAGAAAAGAAAAAAAAAAAAGAAAGAAAAATAAAAAGCTTTAATAAAGAAAAAAAAAAAAAAAGATTGGTCTTGAGTGATTGTGTAGCCTATCTCATGGGCTGATTGTGGAGCAAGTACTTTGTAAACTCCCTGAGGTTGGGGAATATTTAATTTTTGTTTTTGTATGTTCAGTGCTTGGCATATAGTAGATTCTAAAAAGTGTTTGTTGAATCATTGCACAATACTCGATATATTGTGAAGTTGCCATTTTTGTATATAGTGACTATAGATATAAATGGAATCAGCTTGGGTAAAGGTTGAGACCTATTTTGGGTATACAACTGAATTGGGATTACAAAGTATAGGATAACACTAAGCTGAGCATTTTATAATAGAGATATTACCTACAGAATTTCTTCTCTGATTAAATTTAAGATTTAAGGTTAAATAGAATATCCATGTGGGTCTATTTTATACTTGAGGAACTGAGACCTAGATTGGATTAGTAACTTGGATGTTGTCACATGGATTGGTAAATGGTACAGTCATAATTTAATTCTGATTCCTAATCCAGTACTGTTTTCACTATGCCATAATACTTGTCAGTATTAAAATGTGGTTAAAAAATTACAAAAAGATATGCTATTTGAAAACTTTTGTCACCATACCTTTGTTTACAGTCAGATGAAACCATATCTAGGTGTAATAAATATATTTAAGTTTATCATCATACTCTTCACTTTGTATACACTTAGATCAAAATCTGTCTTCTCTCTAAAGTTAATCAGCTCAGAAAGAAATAAGCATTACTAAAGGGGTCAAGTTGAGTGAAACTCATGTCATTTGGTCAATTTCCAAAGAAATGCACATTTGGATAGTTCTACTATCTTGCTTTTGTCATTATCTGAGAAAATTTGTGGTAAAGACCCTGAAAAACACTTAATAGGTGTTCAGAACTTTGATTCTAATCCTGGTTTTGCCACTGACTTTGTGACCCTGGGCAGAGTCACTTCTTTGTCTTTCTCTATAAAATATAACAGGTTCAACTAAATCTGAAGTTCCTTTGAGCTCCAAGATTTTATTCTAAATTTCCATCTAATCTTAAAATTTTGTATCTGAGGTTCCCAACTCTACTGGTCTGTGATCTATAAAACGAGGCCTCTCTAGTTCTAGTATTAGCTGAGAAGTGTTCAAGTTTGTTCCCTATGGTATCTAGCCAATTAATATTTATTCTTCTATCTTTTTACTTTAGGGAATGACCATGGATAAAAGTGAGCTTGTGCAGAAAGCGAAACTCGCTGAACAGGCGGAACGTTATGATGACATGGCTGCTGCCATGAAAGCAGTCACTGAACAAGGGCATGAACTGTCCAATGAAGAGAGGAACCTCCTCTCAGTAGCCTACAAGAATGTGGTAGGCGCCCGACGTTCTTCCTGGAGAGTAATCTCCAGCATTGAGCAGAAGACAGAGAGAAGTGAGAAGAAGCAGCAGATGGGCAGAGAGTACCGTGAGAAAATCGAAGCAGAATTGCAGGATATCTGCAATGATGTTCTGGTAATAATAATAATGTTTAACATCTATATAGATTTTAAAAGCTTATAGAGTGTTTTATCTCACAACAAAACTAGGGTAGGTAGTAGAAGGTTTATTGTCTCCATTTTACAAAGGAGAAAACTGAGTTTTTAAGGCTTAGTAGTCATAGTCATATAGCTAGTAAATAAGAGCTAGAACTTAAACCCGCATCTTCTGATTCTAAAATCCATTGTTATTTCAGTTAAATTATTCTGTCTATGCTGGTAATGATCTAGTTTCTAATTAGATATGTTTCTGATTATATTAGAAACCTATAGATGCATTTGCAGCAAAGTGTGTAACCTTATCTTTTTCCCTGTAATGTTTACTTTATAGTGAATATTTGATTTTATACTTTAGGATCTTTTTTTTTCTTCCTACCTTAGGCTTACCCATGAGAAAAAGCAGTCTTTCACCATCAGTTTTTTCTCCTCAATAAAGAGTTAAAGCAAATAGGTAGGAATTGAGAGAGAAAAAAATAACCAATATTATATCACTCCAGGATGGAGTGAGAAGTTGAAATGCAAAAAAAGCATTCCAAAGCCACATAAAAATGATCTGAGGAACAGCCTACTTAAAGGGTTTGTCTGTGTCTACCCTTTTGGTATAGGTAATTGAGCAGCTGTTCCAATATTTTGTTATCTACTGTGTGCTAGTCATTCCAAGAGATAGAAAGATGCATAAGACATTCTTTTAAAAATTTTTTCCAAAAATTTTTCAACACCCTTTTTTGTAAGATTTTGAATTCCAAATTTTTTTTTCTTTATCTCTTTCCTCTCTCCGCCCCAAGACAGCAAGCAATCTGATATAGGTTATGCAAGTACCGTCATTTAAAATATATTTCCATATTAGTCATGCTGTAAAAGAAAAATCAGAATAAAAAAGAAAAACCATGAGAAAGAAAAATCAAACAAAAATGGTGAAAATAGTATGCTCTGATACACTTTCAGTTTCTGTAGTTCTTTCTTTGGATGTGGATGGCATTTTCCATCCCACGTCTATTGGAATTTCTTGAATCTTAGTTTTGGAAGAGATAAGTCTATCATAGTTGATCATCATATAAGCTTGTACAATGTTCTCTTGGTTCTGCTCATTCATTCAGCATCTGTTCATGTAAATCTAGGCTTTTCTGAAATCAGTCTGCTCATTATTTCTTCTAGTACAAATGTTGAATAAGACATTTTCTCTGTCCTCATGGTATTTATAGCTCAGTAGGAGAATATGTCACATATACAAATAGTTTGTTACTCTATAACTATAAAAGTATTCTTCACTTATAGGCATTATTGTATTTAGCAGAAACATAAGATCTGAAGCAAATACTTCCCCACATACCCAGTGAAAACAGTTTTATAAGGGTCCTAATTTTAACATGGGTTCATTAGTCTTGCCCATGAAAGTGGCTACCAGACCTATGTATATATCTCCAGTCTGTTTCCTGAACTGCATTCATATATACATCATTGCCTGCCTGCTGGACACCTCCACTGGAATATTCCATACTGTCTAAAACTCAGAATGTCCCAAACAAATAATTTTTACTACTGAACTCTTCTTTAAACTTCTCATTTCTGTGTAAGTCACTGCTTTCCTTTCAAATATCCACATTTCCAACTGTACTTCATGTTTTCTCTATCAGTCTCTCCATTACCCTAGTTTTGGGCTTTATTACCTCCTAACTAAAATATTATAATAGCCTTCTAATTTATTTCTCTCCAGTCTATGTAGCTGTCAAATTAATATCCCTAAAACATAAATCTGCCCATGTCATTCTTGAAAAATCTTTAGTGGCGCACTGTGTCCTCCAGGGTAAAATAAAAAATATTTCAGTCTGGCGTTTGAATTCATGTAGTCTGGCTTCCACCCACTTTTCCAGAATTATTATTACTCCTTTTTGCAAGCTTTAAGATCCAGTTAAACCAACTTAAAGCTACAGACTAAACAGCATTCTATCTCCCATCTTAATGCTATCATTAGCATTGAAATGTGCACTGAAATGTGCCTGAAATGTGCACTTTCTCACTTTTGTCTCTTAAAATTTTGACTGAGCTCAAGTGCCACCTCTTACATGCAGTTTTTCATAATCTATTTTTCTCCTTTTTTACCTTTTATTTACTTATGTGTAAGGCAGGTTCCTTGAAGTCAGGAATTGTTTTGGTAGTCTGTATTTTGGTTCCTTGAACCTAGTTGATGTTTGGTAAAGGGTGAATTGAGGGTGAAATTGGATTCAAATGAACATTATAGACAGCCCTGAAAAGGAAAAGAAGTCATCATTATTCCTGATAATCCTATCTCATTGTCCAATCACAAGCCAGATAGGACCTCAGGGAATTGCCCCAGTTTATATACCTGGAGAAAACTCTACCCCAACTTCCTTTTGAGAAACTATGAAACTTCGCTGTCAGAGAGCTAGTATTCCTTTTTCCTGCCTTCCATGTGTATTTCAATGTGGGGCATAAAATTACTATTAAACTTTTGCAATTTAGCTCCTCCCTCCTTTTTTTTTTCCCTTTCAAAGTAGGAGAGTCACATCTGAACAACCTGAATTAGGCATTTTGTGTTGTCTAAGCCAGGCTTGAAAGTTAAGGGCTTCCCCTGCTACTGTATTTGAAAATCATATATCTTTTTATATGATTGTTCATTTAAGGTATTGTGACCTTATTATAACACAGGCCACTTATCCCAAACTAATTGCTTTTAGGTTGTACTTTCTTTGTACAAGGAAGATTTGTTTGTCTTGCCTCTCTATAGTTTCAGCTCTGATCTTGAGAATTTTAGCACTTATATTCCAGAAAGGAGTATCATTTTCTATAAAGCTTGAACTTTTAAGGTATACTCAGATGGCAAGGGAAATACTGAAAGAAATTTGTAAATTATCTTTAGTGGAAAGTGTGTACTATTATTATGTTTTGATATGACATGGGATAAAAGGGGATAAAACATTCATAGTTGGAAGGGATTCTAGAGATCCTTTTTTAGGTTGATAAATCCCTTGCTTGGTACATGAATTCTTTCTATGGTATTCCTAATTAATAGAGCTCTTGACTGTGTTTTGTCCAAAAAGTGTATCTTTAAAATAAATGGCCAAACATGACTATAACAAGAAGTAATTTGTTACTTAAGAATATCTTAACTGTATTAAAAATAACCGCAATAAAACCTTAAATCCTTAATCTTGAATGTGGTTTTCTTTTCAGGAGCTTTTGGACAAGTACCTTATTCTCAATGCCACACAACCAGAAAGTAAGGTCTTCTACTTAAAGATGAAAGGTGATTACTTCAGATATCTTTCTGAGGTAGCATCTGGAGACAATAAACAAAGTAAGTAATGTTTTAAATAACCAAGATTGAAGCTACTTTGAATATTTAATATCTTTATCTTGGGACTTAGTTTAAATTATATTGGGTTTTAAGAGAAAGTATATATTTGCTTACAGAAATTTTGGCGGGGAGGGAAGGGTCCTAGGTGTAGAATAAGGAATATAGTTTTTTATATATATATATATATATATATATATATATATATATATATATATATATATATATATATATATATTTTTTTTTTTTTTTTTTAATGTACTGATTTTGCTCATTTTTTTCCCTTTGATTCTTCATTATAAGAGATGGCTCTTTGGAGTGGGGAAAGGAATGAAAGGAAATTTATGCATTGTAAAAACAATATGCAAGTAAAAACTTATATACATACTTAAATAGAATTTGCTTTAGTGGGGAAAATATTGGACTTAGAGTCAAGAGAGACTAGAATTTAGATATTTTCTTTGCCTTTATTTGTCATTTGACCTTAGGCAAGTCAAAAATGTCTAAGTTTCAGTTTTCTCATTGTAAAACGGGGTTAAAAATATATGCACCGATCCTTTGACCCATTGGAATGGTAGTTGGACATTGTGTTGATCAGAGTTCTTAAATCTTTCAAAATTGTTTGGCTTTATGGTGGATTATTGTATAAATTGTTCTCCTGGCTCTGCTCACTTTATTTTATTTTATTTTTTCATTTCATATAAATTTTTTTAGGTTTCCCTGAAATAATCTATTTAATAATTTGTTAATAAAATAACATTTTATTATATTTATACCATAATTTCAGCAGTTAAAATTTAATTTAGTAATACTACTTTCAGAAAATCTTTCCCTTGAATACTTGGATATATCTCTTTTAGAAATGAAGTTTGAATCTGGCAAGGTATTTTTTGTTGTTGTTTTTTGTTTGTTTGTTTTTGATAGTTTGAAAGCATCTGTGATGGCTAAGATGTGGCCTGATCTATTTTTAACTGGTGGTGATACCACAATCTTAATTCACTAGATCAGACTCCATGTTAGCTAACTAAAGTTAATTCATTTGCTTCTGTCTTTATATGTGATGTGAACAATGATCCATCAAATTTCAAAATTAAATCTTTTTTTGGGGGGGGATAATAACAAATTCTCTTTAAATCCTAGCACCTGAAGCTATTTGAGGGTGGTATATATATATATTGTCAGTTTCATGGGACTGTTGGACACATTCAGTGGAATGACAATTATGCAATAGCACTTAGTATCTCAAAATCAGGAAACATACTTGAACTGTTTAAATACAATCCACCAAACTTAAAACAAAAAGTTGGTTAAAATTTTCAGGATTGATATTTAATATAAACGATTATTGGGGCAGCTAGATGGTTCAGTGGATAGAGTGTAAATACTTAATACTTTCTAGCTGTGTGACCCTGGACAAGTCACTTAACCCCAATTGCCCAAGGGCCTATCAAAAATGATATTGAGGTCCACATCAGGGAAGTTGTGTATATGATGATATCCTATTCAGGGATGTGACTTTCCAGCTGCAGCTAGATGACCCAAAGAATAATGTTGGACTTGGAATTAGGAAAACCTTAATATGAATTTTGTTTCAGACATTTATTAGTTTATATGACCCTGGTCAAGTCATTTAAGCTCTCTCAGCCTCACTTTCTTAATCTATAAAATATAATGATAGATAACACTTTATGGTACTATTAAGAGGCTCAAGTGACGACCTGTAAATTGATCTATAAGCTTTAAAGTACTATATAAATAGTAGATATTACTGCTATTAATATTAAGTTGGACCTGTGAGAAACTATTGTTTCTATAGCCTCTACATGTGTTTGTATGTATGTGTGTAGTAAACTACAGGATTTAAATAGTTGTCTTTATATATATATATATATATATATATACACATACATACATATATATACACATACATATATATATATGTTTTATATATATACAAATTAATGTTCTGAAAACATAACATTTATTTACAGATAGAATATCTGTTAACTAGTTTGACAAGAAAATGTTTAAAAGCATTTAGCAAAAACTTGTCATCTCTGACCTAGGAAATTTGATTCCATCTTTTGAAAAATTACATTAAAGGAAAAGCTACAATTTAAGTTTTCTTGAATCCCCTATTCAGAAATACTCAAAAAGGAAGATAGAAGTGATTGTTCGACCCTCACCCCATACCCCCCCAATGGCTGAGAAAGCTCCCTAAGGAACTGAAATGCTAATGTCCAGAATGAGTCCAGGTACTTAGCCATATAGAAAAGCATCATTGTTAACAAAGCAGCAATAGTAACCGTAGTATAAGAGCCTTGCAACTGTACTGGACACACTGAAGAAATGCAGTAGGTCTGTCTTGTTGGATGTTTTTTGGCCATTGGAAACCAGAAACTGCAGTGACCCAAAGGTCCAAAATAACCTGATTTTTTGCCAAGGTTAGGGTTAACTGAAGTTATCATCAAACTTTAATCTTGGGCTAAAAGTTAATTGACAGCTTCCCCCCCAAAAAAAAAAAAAAAAAACACAAAGAATACCAGATTTGATGGGTGTGTATTGGCTGAAGAGTTATCTTTACTTGATTTTGGTGGAGAGATGGAGCTGCGTTGCTTGTTTTGTTGCTTTTGGTGTTTTCAAAGGAATAAAACTGGGTAGATTATCTGGTTGTTGATCCTCAGTCATACTTTGTGCTGTTGGAAGCCAGTGAGTCTTTCTCTCTTTACCTTTCTGGATTACTTTTCCAGAAATGACCCAAAGTTTATCTCATGACTGTATAACTTAGCTCATTGTGGACCCACCAGTCTACTGTCTTTTTGAAAGGAACATGTAGTAGGGGAAGCCCTAGACTTACTAGTATAATCAGTTTTATCAGCACCAGACTATGGTAGATGTCACTGATCTAGCTACACTTGAGGGAAAAACATGTTATCCACTTGGCTAAATTAGTTTTGACAAAATATTATCAGACTGTGTGAGAACTTGTTATAATGCTTTTAACCTATGAATGAATGAAGCTTAAAATTTTTTCTTTAATCTTTCCTAGCCACAGTATCAAACTCTCAACAGGCTTACCAAGAAGCATTTGAAATTAGTAAGAAAGAAATGCAGCCCACACACCCAATTCGACTTGGCTTGGCTCTCAATTTCTCTGTCTTTTACTATGAGATACTAAATTCACCCGAGAAAGCTTGCAGTTTGGCAAAAACGGTGAGTGGACCCTTTTTTGTGTCTCCCAGTAGAATAGGTCACCGACCAACAGAAAGGATTGTTTTATATATATTTTTTTTTCCTATCTGAAACTTATTTTTGAGCTACTCCATAGATAGTCTTCTGTGAAAACCACTCCTTTGGGGAAGAAATGCCCACAATGTAAGAACTGAGTCTTGTAAACATATCATTGAATCCCCTTCTCTTCATTTTCTCATCTAGAGTTATTTGGGAATATTGGGGTGGAATGGAACAACTTGGATTTTTTCTCCCCTGGTTATTGGGCCTAGAGCATGATCTTCATTATATCAAGACCTGAAGTCAAATTGTGCTCATCTAAGTAGTTTTTATATCCTCACTTTGATCTTTAAATAACCTAATTGCTTTTTCCATGTTCTTTCAAAAATACACTGCTATTTTAGAACTTTTCTAAATGAAACTTGGAATTAAAATGAAATCTTAAAAAGTGTTTTGTAGCTCAATTTTGAATTAGTTTTAGGAGTAGTGGATTTTATAACCTGTTGTTCCTTCTCCATTCAACATTTCAAAGATTTTAACTTCATTGCACTTTCTATCCATGTTTTTGAGCATTAGATTGTCAAATAAATCAAAAACATTTTGTATAACTCAGAAATCTAGTGGACCTAGCAAAGAACACATGATGGCAGTGCTTCTTATTGGCCTGCAAACAAGAAGCTCTTAATGTTCTCATTTGGCATTTTGTCATTTAGAGGTGTCTTTATCTTTAGAGGAATGATTATTGTAAATGTTCATAAGCTGAAATTTGCTAAGCTGGATCATAGGCTGTGTTACCAGAATGTAAGAGTGAAATGGAGAACTGTTTTCTTTATTGTTTTGGCTAAAGGGAAAAATTGATTTAAGAGAATGAGTGCCAAGGAATTCTCTGCTAAATCCTTGTAGTTTGTTTTAGGCCTTTGATGAAGCTATAGCTGAACTGGATACACTGAATGAAGAATCTTACAAAGATAGTACTCTGATCATGCAGTTACTCAGGGACAATCTCACTGTAAGTAGCACAGCTCTTTGATTATCTATCTCATCCCTACTCTGCTTGGGAACTACCCTCAGATAATTGATGCCACTTCTTGTGAGTTTATCATCATTTTTTCTAGAAGCTGGAATCCTACGGAAAAAAAAAAAAAATATATATATATATATATATATATATATATATATATATATATATATATATATATATATACACATATTTATTTATTTGTTTATTTTCCCCACATTACATTAGCATTTTGTTGTTTGTTGACATTTTGGGTAATGCATTCTAACAAATGATTGTGTAGAAGTTCATTTGTCTCTCAGATAGATCCCTTTATACAATTTTCCAGGTCTATACATTTCCTAACTAAAACTTTTATATTTACACTCACTTACAAGTAAATAGTATGTTATGTGGCTCATTTATTTATCAAACTGTTGTAAAATACTGTTCAATATACTGTGCTAGATACTATTATAAATAAAATGTAAAATATAAATAAATACAGTACATATAAAAAAATAACAGAAACAAAAAAACATAAATAAGATATGCTCCTTGCTTCAAGGAGTTTGCTGTCTATTAGAGAAAAAAGAAATGTGCAGACATAATACAAATTAAGAATATGGCTGTTGCATAAGTAAAGTATGCTACAAGATCAAATAAGAAAAATTATTTCTGGGTAAGGGAGGAAAAGAATCAAGGAAAAACTTCATAAAGTAATTGGTGTTTAGATTTTGAACAATGATTTTAGATCAAGAAATAGATCGGTAGGGAAGGGCATTTTAGGTGAAAGAGAAGAGAAAGAAAGCAGAAAGGTGTGGAAATAGGAATGAATGAGGGCATATTCAAGAGACTATAATTTGTAGTGTGTGGAGGTGGGGACTAGCAGAAGATAATATTAGGAAAAGTAGGTTAGAACTAGCATTGTAGAGAGCCATGAATTCAGGCTAATTGCATAAGTGAATGCTTTCTTTTTTCTTCTTACAGTTATGGACATCAGAAAACCAGGGTGATGAAGGGGATGCTGGTGAGGGAGAGAACTAATGGCTATCATGCTCCACTGTCTGTTCAATATCACTCTGTACCCTACACATATATCCCTTTGTGCGACAAAGAATCGTACGTCAACTTTTCACAACCTCAGCATAGCAAAAACAGTCTGTAGGGTGAACAGTTGGTGTTTGTATCAAAAACTGAGATTGGTAAAAACAAATAACGATGGCATTCTGGAGTTTGATTCTAATTAATATTGACAGTTAGGATTACTGAGTGTTTCTCTTTCTCTTTCTCTCTTTCTCTCTTTTTTTTTTTTTTACAACTGAACACTGTGATTATGGGGTTTTGTAACTTAGCAGAACTCTTTCTTTATGGTAGAAAAAAAAAATAGACCTGAATTATGTGTAACTTTTTTGAAAGTTTAATCAGATATCCAAATAGTCAAAGTACAATTCTGTTGTAAAGTTGTACAGAAAGTTATAGAGATTATATTGTGACACTGGGACAAGGAATAAAACACCCATCTGGTAGTATTTCAGCTCATTGACAACTAAAAAAGTGATTGCATCCATCACTTTGGGCTGTTTACAATCCAGAACTAGTGAAAGTCACTATTAAGTTTCCTTCTCTTCTGGGGAAGGTTGACCCATGACCTCCAAATTCCATTGAGACAGTCACCTGGATTTTGAAGCTAAATAAGGTCCAATGCACATATAACCTAGAATCATAGAATTACAAAATTTCTGAATTGGAAGGACCTCTCAGCAGCTAGATGTGACAAAACCTCTTTCCTGCAGCAATGAGTTTCCAATTTGCAACTTTATGCTTAAATAGTGGAATCATCCTTTCATTGTGACAAGTGAGTTGAAGCAAGAAAAGATACATATTTTATGAATGGCCTTATTTGTTTGCTGGATATTACCTTTAAGAATTGTGTACTTACAAGATTGCCTTTCTCTAGGAAAATTTAAAATAAAAAAAACTTTAGGGTATTCCCAATTTAGAACTAAAAATGTGGCCTCCAGCCATTCTATCCACACTGTCCTCTCCACTTATTAGTGTAATTATTTCCTTCCTAGATTTCTTTCTTTCGGTCTCTTCTTACCTATCTCTTTTTTTCTTTGTGAATTCTGTCCTTTTGTATATTTTTGCTTTACTTTTTGTGAATATATGGGTGGGGGGAGGGGGTAGGGGTAGGGGAATTTTCCAGGACTTGTGGACAGGCCAGAACTGCAGGTGCCACCATTCAGTCTTCCTCCAGTTCTTTGAAATATGCTGCTCTTAAGTCATATCCAGTATCTGACTTAAGTCAGTAGGTAACCGTTCCCATTATTTCCTCCTGGAATGCAGCCCTAACATACTTGTTAGTACCTGACATCAGGCGTGCCCAAATGAGACCCTGTAATTTCAGAATGTTGCATGAACCATGCACAGGAAAGGACTCCAAGCATCCAGGCCTATCGTCTCACAGCACCGTCTCGCCACCTTAACATTCCACTGAGCTGTCAATACCATCTGTTTGTCCATTGTCTGCTAAAACAAGTAAAATTCATGCACTGATTAAAAAAAAAAAAAAGAAAAAAAAAAAAGAAAAATTCACAAAAACACTCCCCTTCTCCCCCCGCTGAACCATTGTGCAGTTAGTCCTTGGCGCTTGATCAACGCAGTAGTGAATGTGGAACCGAGCCTGTCTGTATATCTGGTAGCTCTTTTTGCTTTGTTTTTACTGACCAGTATTCTGCCTAACGTTTGCTTCTGTGATGGGTATATTGCGTAGCACATACGTGGTTGTGAAAATAGTATAGCAAAAACAAAATCCCTGGTTATTGATGTACTAGATTTGTGTCTGTCTTTTAAACAGTTCTAGTTTCACCTTACATGGAATAATCAGGAAGAGTGTACAAGAATTCAAAAGTGAAATAAAAAATTTTATCAGTTAAATCAGGCCTCTCTGTGAATAATTGTTTCGTTCTTTTCCTGGTTGAGATCTGTATTTCTGCTGCAACTTACTGTTTTAATACTACCAAACCTTTGGTTTTATAGAACCTGTTTCCTTTTCCACTGAGGGGTGGCTTTTTCATTTATCATAATAAGTAATTTTTTATGTATGAACATTATGAATTATATAGTCTTTAATCTTAGGATTCATTACATCCAGGGTGAAGTTAAGTATAGGCGGGACTAGAGGTTTGTTTAATGATTCATTATGAATTGATAGGCACCTTAAAAGTCATCATGTCAGATTTCATTTTACATATGAAGAAAAGGAAGCCCAAATACTTGCACGTATTAGATGTATAACTTTTGACCAGCTATTTTGCCTTTGTGGACCTCTGTAAAATAGGAATATTACTATCAACTTTATAGATGTGAGATAATCTTTGAAAATCATTTGCAAATCTTTGAAAATCATTAAACATTAAAAATTTGAGTAACATGTGTCTCTACCACTTAATAGCTCTACAACCAGAGACACAAGAAGAATCTCAAGGCCTTCATGAAAGACTTAAAGACTTATCTAGTTCAGCCCATTTTCCCTTCTTCAATTATGTTTTCTTTATTTCTCACATGGGGATGCCTCACTGTGTCATCAGGAAAATGTGAAGTGCTAAGGAAATGTGAAGTATTCTAACACAGCAAACTAAGCAGTATGGATGTAGCCACAGAACTAATACTGAAGTGAATATGTCAATAAGCACCTTGTACAGAATAAGTGGGAGGCATAATCTTTCCACTCAGTTTACTACCTTGATCTTAGACCATCTGGATTCTTGTATTCAGTTTAGGAAGGACATTTACAAATTAGATGCCCAGAGGAGCCTGCTCAGTGTATGGGAAAGGAAAGGAAAGATCCATTCTGCTCTAATGAAAAGTTCCCTCTTTGCTTCTTAACCTGCAATAGTAAGAATGAGGTATGGGATGTCACCTTGTCCAATCTGTACTTAAATGAGAGTGCACTGGGAGAAGAAGCCTAACATCTTAAGAGAGATTTTAAAAGAAGATCACTTGAAACTCAGGGTGATTGGTTAAGAGAAAATTTTTAAGAAGAGATCTTGCAACTTCATTTGAAAAGTCATATGAAAGAGGCATTGGGCTTATTCTGAAGGACTTCAGAGAATGGAGCTCTGAACCATGGGGAGTGATGGAGGGAAAGGAGGAAGGACTAGTATGATACAAGTGAAGGCTTTTTCCTAATAATTACAGTTATTCCAAAGTGAAATGTATCACTTAAGATTTATAAATTGAGAGCATCAGCTCTGAAGACAGGATGACCTGAGTTCAAATCTGCTCTCAGATACTTAACACTTCATAGCTGTGTGACCCTGGGCAAGTAAATCACAACTTCAATTGTCTCAGAAAAAAAAATTTATAAATTGATACCTACAATTTTCCAGTGGCTTTGTGAGCAGGGCAGTGAATTCCCAATTAAACATTGGTTGAACAAGGTGATCCAACACTTCTGATAATCTGATGTTCTGTCACTACTGCAAATAGGAACTTTTCATTAAAACACAATCTTTTCGCTTTTTATTTTCTTCTTGGTCTTCCAATCATGAGTAAAAACATTAATAATTCAGGGGCAGTAAATAGAGCACCAGCCCTGAATCCAGGAGGACCCGAGTTCAAATCTGGTCTCAGACACTTAACACTTCCTAGCTGTGTAACCCTGGGCAAGTCATTTAACCCCAGCCTCAGGGGGAAAAAAAAACCCAAAACATTAATAATTGGAGGGTTACTTGACATTCTTCATCGTAGAGCTTTTGCTTACCTAGTTTTAACACTTCTCTGCCTTCCCACTACCTCCAAAGAATGATTTAATGAGATGCAAATTATATGAGGGCATTTGCCCCATATCATGTGAATTAATCTGCAGTACAGTGCAAACATCTTCGAGGATCATCCTAAAAGAATCTCTCTCCTTTCTGGCAGGTTTGTACCATCCTAAAATTATCTCCTTTAGAATAATAGGATCCAGATGAAGTCAAAAGACATGGATTAGAATCCTCAATGCTCATTAGCTTTGCAACCAAGTCACTGACCTTCAATTTTCTCATCTGTAAAGTAAGGTCCATTATTGTAATGCTTTGAACAAAGAAGGTTTATCATGAATCAAGTACTAAACCAAGAGCTATATATGGCTTCATCTAAATCTAATGGCACTACACAAAAGTTGGGAAGGAAGCCCCTCTTTTCCTCTGCCTTTTTGCTGAAGCAAGATTCCTGCCAAAAATCTAACTGAAATCTCCCTCCTATGAGATTCTTTAGATTATAGGAGGGCCATGAACTTGGATGGGGGAAAAAAAGAAAAAAAACTTCATTAAATTCTAACTGAAATTGAGCATTTCCTTCAGTTACAAATGTAGGCCAAAAAAATTATGATGGATAGTTTTTAAAAACATGTCGGAGCTATATTCTTTTTTAAAATTAAAGCTTTTTCTTTTCAAAATATGAATGGATAATTTTCAACATAAAACCTTGTATTCCAAATTTTACCCCCTTTCCTAGATGGCAATTAATCTTATATATGTCAATCATGTGCAATTTTTCTATACATATTTTCACAAATATATTGCACAAAAAGAAAAGATCAAAAAAGAAAAAAATGAGAAAAAGCAAAATGCAAGCAAATGACAACAAAATGTGAAAATACTATGTTGTCACTACATAGAATTCCCAATCCCTCTAGTTTTGTCCGCCTGCATTTTTGATTTCCTTCACAGATTAATTGTAAACTATTTCAAAGTCCGATTCTTTTTGTACAGCAAAATAACTGGACATGTATACATATATTGTATTTAATTTATACTTTAACATATTTAACATGTATTGGTCAACCTGCCAATGGGGGGAGGAGGAGGGGGAAAATTGGAACAAAAGGTTTGGCAATTGTCAATGTTGTAAAATTACCCATGCATATATCTGGTAAATAAAAACAATAAAAAAAATATATGTTGTGATCTACACTCAGTTCCCACAGTCCGCTCTCTGGCTGTAGATGGCTCTATCATTGAAAAAGTGGAACTGGCCTCAATCATCTCATTGTTGCGGAGAGCCACGTCCAACAGAATTGATCATGGACTAATCTTGCTGTTGCTGTGTATGATAATTCAGAGCTATATTCTTGCAAAAACTTTCCTTGCCATAATCTGCCCCTCTGGTAAGCACCTTTGTCTGGTATGAAAAAGAGCATTTCAAATTGAGAGTCCAGTCCAAGGCTTTGCTACTTAATAGCTGTAACAAGTGCAGGATGATAGGTTTAAAAACTGGAAGAGACTTAAAAGGTTATCATCTAGACCCATTCCCCACAGAGGCATCTAGGTGGTACTGTGGAATTTTTCCAATAAAACCCCAAATGGGGTCATAAAAAGTCTTATTTGACTGAAATGATTGAACAGTAGAGTCCCATTTCCTAGTTGTACAAAGGAAGGAACCAAAAACTAGGAAGAGAAGGAAAGTTCTTTGTCCAAGTCACTCAGTCCCTAGCCCAGTCAAGATTTCTGCCACATCACATTGCCCTGGGACCTGTTTTCCCTTCAAAAAAGAGCATTGGACCAGATGATTAGGTAAGTTTCTTCCAGCTCAAAATCCTGTAACGTCACCCACTATGTGCTAAGCACTTGGGGAAACGAGTATGAAAAAGATAGGTTGGTCCTCAAGGGCTTTACTGTCTAAAGAGGGAAGAGGAAAAGAAAGTATTTGAGGCCTGGAGAAGGAAGCTTCCCCCCACAAAGTACCGAAGCCCTCTTGGGAAATTTGGCTGGCTCGGTGGAGATTTTCCACTCTCCATTCAGAGGGATAGTTGAAGGAATTATTATTTAATGGGAAGCAGTAGGCCTGCTTCTGCTCTTAGGAAGGAACACCTGGCAACCCGGGGAATTACGTTCTAAAAGGACAAAATTCCCTAGAGCATCCCCAGATCTCGTCTCACTGTGAATAAGACCAATGCTGCTGGAGTCTAGAAGACCTGGATTCTCAGACTCTGGATGTGTAACCCTAAGCAAGCAACTGTACAACAAGAGCACCTGCATCCCAGGGTGGTGGGGAGCAAAAGAGAAGCTTAATGCAGGGCCTGGTGCACAGGCTGCTGCTTCCTTCCTTTCCTAGCAGTTGCATTGGACAGAAAGCTGGACTTAGAATCAGGAAGAGGAGTTCAGATTCTGACCCTCCCCAGGGACAAGGTCACACACCGCTAACCAGTTAGGGCCCAACCAAAACGCCACTTCTCCGAGGTCCGCCGGGCTGGGGTGGAAACCGGCGGGAAAGATGTCGCCTCTTGAAATTCCGCAGACCAAAGACTAGAAGGGTTAATAGGCTTTGGCTCCGGCCTTCCATTCTTTGAGTCTGCATGTAAAAGTCAACGGGAGTATCAGAAAGTTAAGGGACTGTGACTGCAGAGGACAAACAGACCGAGAGAGGCAGATAGTCCAAATCCAATTATTTTGCCCCAGAAGAAACAGACCAGCTAGAGCTAGGACTGGCCCGAGGTCATACAGCAGCAGCAGCAGGCCTGACTGAGGTCCTCCAGGGCTCCTGCACTCCTGCTCCTTGCTGCCGGCAGCCCCCCCATTTAACAGCCTAACTGCCCCCAGCAGGGAGGGCAGAGCCGGGAGGCGCGCACCTGAGAGCTGCCCATTCGGGGCGGCAGGTGAGACTAAGCATCCCCGGCCCTTTCCGTCGGGAAGCTGCGGCGGGCCTGGGAAGTCTGCAACGCCCCCTCGGCCTCCCAGCCCGACCCCTGGGATTGGCCCACCCCACCCCGGGAGGCGTAAAGGAAGGGGCGGGGCCGGGCTGCCTCCGGAGGGCGCAGCCACCACCTTCTCTGCTCCCGTGTGGCTGGACGCCCCTTGCTGTGCTGCTCCCAGGACGCTGCCAGCGTGAGCCCCGGGGCCCGGCTGGGGGGGCTGGAGCTGTGGGGCAGAGCCGGGTGGGAGAAGCGGGCTAGGCTGGGGGGGAGCTGTAGCCCAGAGCCCCGAGGCCCTGCGTTCTCCATCTGGGGCCGTCGTGGGGGCCGCCCCCACGTGCCGGGGTCTTAGCCCGGCTGGTGAGACCTCCGCTCCGCCTTGTCCTTAGCTCGTGCCCGCCTCCCCGTGAAACATGAACGCCAGCGGCCCCGGCTACCCCCTCGCGTCTCTCTACGTGGGCGACCTGCACACCGACGTGACCGAGGCCATGCTGTACGAGAAGTTCTCGGCCGCGGGCCCCATCATGTCCATCCGCGTCTGCCGCGACATGGCCACGCGCCGCTCCCTGGGCTATGCCTACATCAACTTCCAGCAGCCCGCAGACGGTGAGCGCGATCGCGCCCAGCCGGGAGGGAAGCCCCCCAGCCCCGGGCCCCCCGAGAAGCCTCGGAGAAGCCCCCGCGGTGGGAGAGGGGCGCGGCCGGCGGGGCGCCGGACACCTCCTCCCCCCTCCCCGCCCACCCGAGCGATCCCCCGAGGTGTGCCGGCTTCCACCCAAAACGGCAGCGCCTGGGGCCGGACGGGCTGAGCGGTCCGGCGTGGGCTTTTCCCTCCAACCCATGCGGGAGCCACGCTCGGCAAAGCGGAGTAACTTCTGGTGGGGAAGAGGCGCAGAGGCCGTCGGGCCCGGCCACGTGGGAAAGGGAAGCCCCCAATACAGTTGTTCCAGCATGTGGCGGATCCAGCCCTACTCTGGCAACCGCCTTCCCCACGCAGAAGTTGCTCTCCCTGTGGTACCGGACTTAGCCAACTTTACTAGGCACTTTCCCCACCCTTTCTTTTAATATCCAAAAATGTAGGTGGTGCCCCAAGAGGAGAACTATGGGGGCAGTGGCCTCGGGGGATGGTGGGGAGAATCCTATTAACCAGTCTCATTGTCGGTAAAGTAAAAGTGAGCCCCTCCGAGAGAAAGAACCTTTAGATCCACTCTCCTGGAGAGGAGCTCTGTCTTTTAAAGTTAGTAGTGCGGCCCCTTCCTTAAAAAACGGGAAAGTGAGTGGCAGGGACTTGTCCAAAATCAAACCGGTGCGTGGCTTTTCTGACTCGCCGCGAAGTTACCGCTCCCTTTATGCGAGCTTACTGCTTTGCAAAATGCGACTCTCATCCCATTTGTTCCTTAGAGGATCAAAGGAGACCGGCCTGTACTAGGCAATATTGCCACAGTAACAAGACTCTGTACGACAGTCCTGTGAAACAGGGGCTTTTATTATTCCCATGAGTACGGAGAAGGAAAGAAGATGAGCTGTGTTATTGACTAGACTCCCGGAGCATCACCCGCTTCCCGATGGCTTCCTTGGAGTGGTTAGTGTTAGACGGATCTTGCCCTCGGCCTTCCACCGCCCTGGGGAAAGGCGGCCCCTTGAAAGCTAAATAAAAACCGGGGCTTGTAGGACTTCTGGTAGAACACAGAGCCACGGAACAGCGGGAACAGAATGTGAGCACTGGAACAGGTCTTTGAATGGCCAACAAAGGGCTCCTAAAGTCGGGGACTACTACTGAGTGCCTACTATGCATACACAGTACATTTTTTGAATAGGGAAGGACTATGTCGTAACAGCTACCTTCCTAGGTTGTTTTGGAAATCAAATTAGATACTAAAAATTGTGAAGCACTTAGAGCATTGAAGTAATATATAAATGATAATATATAAATGAGGACTGAGTGGAAATGACATCTTGGAAGGAAATAGGCTGATCTGAAACAAAATAGTGAAATACATGTTATAGCTTCTGAGCCTTTTTTTTTTTTTTTTTTTTTTTTTTATTTTAAACAAAACCTTTCACCACAGGCTCCAGTGCCTACATGTGTGTTTCCCATTCCCATTTAAATTCCCTTCTAGCCCTTTAAAATCTTTCACTCACACCATAACTGAGATTTCTAGAGTATGTTATGGTTTGTAAAACACTCTTTGAAAACCCTGAAGGTAACTATTACAAGTAACACTGCTCTCCTTTAACAGATGCATTGGAGAAGTTGTGCCTTGCTTAAAGGCACACACAAATTAAGTGTCTGAGGTGATATGATGGTAGAGGGCTTAGAACCTAACACAGTTCCTTTCTTTTCCTGGATCTCCATTTTCTCCTGTCTAAAATCAGAAGGTTGGAACATTGCATTTTTTGATGAAATTCCAACAATTCCAGTTGTCATGTTATGATGATTGTGGAAATAATGTATAGAAGAATTGCACAGTTTAACATGTATTGGATTATTTGCCCTCTAGGGGAGGAGGTGGGGGAAAGGAAGGGAAAAAATTTGGAACACAAGATTTTGCAAGGGTGGATGCTGAAAAGTATCCATGCATATGTTTTAAAAACAAAAAGCTTTAATTTAAAATAAAAAATGAATGTTAATGAGGCCTATTGGACTTGAGAACTGCTTCCTTCAGGGATCCCTTTTTTCACTCTGGGGACTTTCTTGACCCTCTTACCCCAGGCAGAAAGTTCCCTGGAATCCCAAAACCTTTCCTTTCTGTTTAGCGGAACGAGCACTGGACACCATGAACTTTGAGGTCATCAAAGGCAGGCCCATCCGTATCATGTGGTCCCAGCGGGATCCAGGGCTCCGGAAATCAGGAATTGGCAACATCTTTATCAAGAACTTGGATGACTCCATTGATAACAAGGCCTTGTATGACACCTTCTCTGCCTTTGGGAACATCCTCTCTTGTAAGGTGGGTTCTAGGTTCTGAGGATTTTACCTGTTGCCTGGGCCAATGCCTACACCCAGGGAAGAACAGGCTACCCTGACAGCAAATGGTGGGTATGAGTGTTGGGGACCCAAGCACCTATCATGGAAGGGGGTAGCCCTGAGGCATGTTTGGCATTTGACCTGTGGGACTGATAGAATGGAGGGGCCAGTGCTGTAAAGTGGTGATGGTCTGAGAACCACTATTCGACTGACTTTGTGAAAATTAGTCTGATCCTATAGCTAAATGTCAGGTCTGGATCTTCCCTTAATTAGCTTTGTAACCTTTCCCTCTCTGATTGTTTTCTCCATTCTCTAGATGATCTTGATTTAGTTAATATTTCCAGCTTTAATGTATTATTAGTATATTCTAATATGCAGGTAGCTCACAAGTTAATCATCAATTAATCATTCATTGAGGTTTGGAGATACTTTGTAGGAGGAGAGCTTTTGAAGGTACATTTTAAAAAACTGACTTGGTGGAATAAAATCAACAAATAGCGGATTCTTATATTTTCTTTCTTTCTGCCAATTGTGTGATGCTTAAGGTTTCTGCTAGAGAAAATAGGCTTGTAAAACTCTTCTCCTTTTTATAGGAATTCTACTGAAAACTTTATAGTGATGGAAAGGTAGCACGGGGGTTAATGATCATTGAGTCAGTGTCTTCAATTGCTTTTTTTTTTTTTTTTTTTTTTTTTTTGGGGATCATTTATGGTTTCCTACATTTTCTGAATTGTGGGCTCCCACACAAGTTTCTGATTTTTTCTAATTGTTTTTTATTGCCTAGGTCATCTTAAAGAATCTACTCACCCAGCATTCTCACAGAGGTGGGAGGCTCTATCTGCATAGTGTGTTAGACTTTTGATAATCAAGCTTTGCTGAACTGTTTCTCTCTCCCCCTTTTCTTTTTATCTTTGGTTATAAAAGGTGGCTATGGGAGGGGAAGAGGAGATGGATACATTGGAAAATATAAGTGATAGACAAAAAAAGAAAACTTCTTTTTAAAAAGCATTTAAGCACCTATTGTATGCTAAGCCCTGGGGATACAAAAATGAAATGGTTTCTTCTTTCAAGGAACTTACTTTCATTTTTTAAAATAGTTCAGAGATTTTATTCTAATGGCTTTAATTATAGAACTTGTCCAAATGAAAACTAAAAACAGATATAAAAAAGTCCATTACTACTAATTGTGTATTGAAAGTAGTAAGAGTTTCTACAACAAATCAGTTCCGAGTTTACCTAAGATAAAAGTTTTAACAGCCCCAGCTTTCTTCAGTGTTTATCAAAATACAAAAGGAAAAAAAAAAAAGCTGTTTGTTTTGTTTTGTTTTTTTCCCCCTCAGATGGCAAATCTGGCTTTGTAGTAAAAAAGGTGTAGTAAAAGACATTTCACACATATACAAATAGGGGGATTATAAGGAACTTAGTTATTATTGGAGAGAAACAGTAGAAGAGTACAATAAATGATAATATGCATATTTCTTACACCTGAATTGTGTATTTTTATAATATGTAAAACTTGTATTTGCCCATTTGTGTATACAAATTATGTATATGTGAGCAGATGTAATGTGTATAGATATATAAGCACATATAATGTATATTTTGCACATACCTAAGAATATGTATAGGTAAGTGTGTGGAAAGGGAGAGAAAAGTTGTAGTTGCTCATCTATGTACATTTTCTTGTAATATAAGTTCCTTGAGGGGGGCTGTATAGAGAGACTGAGAGTGCTTGTTTAAAGGCACAGGGAGAGGGGATACATCATGTATGTCTACCAGGTTGTCCCAGATGGCTGGGATTTTAAGATCATGAATCCCCAAAGCTGGAAGGAACCTTAGGCCATCTATCCCAACCCAGCTAGGTGGCATAGTGGCTAAGAGGGCTGGGCCTGAAGTTTAGGAGACCTGAATTAAATCTAGCCTCAGGCATCTAGTAGCTGTGTGACCCTGGGCAGGTCATTTAATTTCTATTTGCCTCAGTTTCCTCATTTATAAAATGAGAGGTAGCAGCCTGTCTGTGTTGAATCAAATGAGAGAATGCTTGTTTAACCTCTATCCCAGTCCCCGTCCCCTCCCCTTTTTATCTCTAAGAGGTTAGTTGATTATGTAGTAAGTAGCAAGCCAAGATTTTTTTGTAGCCAAATCCTCCCAACTTTTCCACTATCATCAACTATGGAAATAGTGTGAAGAAATGTTACACTGGAGGCTCGAGGGAGTTAGAGCTTCTTGAGAAGGATAGTGACCTTAATAGATTTTTCCTTGAAGAATAATCAATTTGGCAGATGTGTGGAGAAGAAGGGAGGAACTGAAGACAGGCAGTCATTGGGAGCCATTGCAGAGAGGTGATGACAACCTGTGTCTGTTGATGGAAGGAGAGGGAGGATGCTAGAAGTGGTATTGATTTAAAGATAGGAATAGCAAATGATAGATTTGGTCTATTTATTTATTTTTTTGTTTTTTTCTGGTTGTTGTCTTTCCATTTTTTATTGTTAAATTCTCTTAGGGGTGATATGGCGTAATTGCAAGGTCCCAGATTTCCATAGACTTATTTTTCCTTGCCCTGCTATTTGTTATTAAAACAGCAAATGCAAGATTGCACGTATCAGTTTTCCTCCATAAAATTTTGGAAATGAGTGTTTTTCTAAGACAGTGCTATTCTTGGTTGATCTCTCTCTGCTTGATAAGGATTTTTGTCATAGATTCTGGTTTCTCTTTCAAAAAATTAATGTATGTAATTGATGTAGAAAAGGCCTTCATGTGCTTCCTGTCAAAATACTGGTCAATTCCATGTAATGTTTGGTATATTTCATGTTCAACCCCTTCTGATTCTTCTGGGAGAAAAAAAAAGTCTGTGATAAATAAGTGAAAACTTACTATCTAGGTAAGGAACTCTGAATTAGGATATGGGTTTTAGGCAGATAAATGAAAAGCTTCTAAAGTAAGATGTTGGGCAGATTTTATTTCTTAATCCCAAACCATGTTTTCACAGCATTTATCACTGTTCTTCTTAAAAAAAAAACAAAAAAACCCTCATTAGGTGCTTCATATAATTTCTCTATTTAGCATATAAGTGGTACTGTGTAAAGTGCTAGGCTTGGAGTCAGGAAGACCCAAGTTCTACTCCTGCATTAGATACTGAGTGACCCCTCTACATAAACAAGTGAGCCCTTTCCTCCCGTCTTCTCCAGCATCTCTACTGTCTCCTTATCTTCAGTCTCCCCCTGAGTGCCTGGATAGCTTAGTTGGCAAAATATTAGGTACCTGAGGAACAGAAAGATTTAGGAAATATGTAGTCAGAAAAGAATGTGGACCAGTCGTTTTCTGAAAGTGAGGGTTAGTGGATGGGATGATGGCCCAAGTATCATATTAGGATCCATGTAATGGTAAAACACCTCAAAGAAAGCCTCCCACATCCTGGGTGGATCTTTGAAGGATTAGCAGTCAGAACTAAATGGGATAAAAAAGGTTAGATGAATTTTTGCCTGCTCAGGTGGAAGGATTCAGACATCACAGAAATAAGGGATCCATTAAAAAGGTTATCCTTGCTCTTTGAAGAAATGAAGGACTCATTGGAAAAAATCTCTCGGCTGTGCTCAGCTCTCTGTGTTGTGCACTGAGGAAAGCGCTTTCCTTGTCCCTGGAAGCTCATGGTCAAGAGAGAGAGAGATACACAGGTTAAAATTTAAGGCGTAATATGAAATGTGTTAAGGGCCACATGAGCAGGAATGCTGAAGAATTTTGGCTTATATTTTTTAGACAAAGGGAAGTCACGACAGATTTCAGAACAGCATAGTCATGGGATAAAAGGGATGCCTTGAAAATTAATTTGGATGATATCTGCATTCTACTTTCTGCAGGAAATCTTTCCCAGGCCCCTCTATGTCCTAGTGCATCCCCCTATGAGATCACTTTTTATCTTAGCGGAGTCTTCTCTTCTACTCACTTACTCACATAGGCTCTCCCTCATTAGTATAAATGATTTCAGGTGTGGTGCCTCACACCTGTAATCTCTAAGGAGGAGAGGTTGACATTAGTGGATCACTTGAGTGTGGGAATTCTAATTTGCAATGGGATCAGCATCTTCCAGGTGTCTGCATTTGGCTAAGAAAGTCCAAGCTGACTGAGGAAGGGCAAATTGGTCCAGAAAAGGAGGGGTCAAACTTTCTCTATGGATAAGCAGTGGTGTCAAGCCCATAAGGAGGCACTTGATTTTCTGAATTTTATGAATAAGGAGGTCACAATATAGTACTTTCATTTTTTGTTGTTGTTTGCTTGCATTTTCTTTCTACTTTTTTTTTTCCTTTTTAGTCTGATTTTTCTTGTGCAGCATGATAATTGTGGAAACTTTATAGAAGAATTGCACATGTTTAACATATATTAAATTGGGGAAGGGGTGGAGGGAAGGAAAGGAAAAAAATTGGAACACAAGGTTTTATAAGGGAGAATGTCGACAATGATACTTGTATATATTTTGAAAATAAAAAGCTTTAATTAAAAAAAAAAGAAAACTAAGTGAAGAGTTGGAAACTCTCAAAATGATTGAACAGCAAAATAAATGTGTAGAAAAATATATTTAAAAAAAAACAGGATGAGAATATGGTTTGGACTTCTGATTCAGGACTGGCTTCTTCCTAACAAACTGGTTTAAGGTAGGAGAGTAACGATGGAAAGAGAAAGGGATGGCTGAGTGAGGTTATACTGTGGGTGGCCATGGATGGTAGTAATGCTCTGGAGTGAGTTTTCTTTTGTGTTTTCCCCCTTTACCCTGCTCCCTCTCTATCACAGGTGGTATGTGATGAAAACGGCTCCCGGGGATTTGGCTTTGTCCACTTTGAGACACAAGAAGCTGCAAACCAAGCAATCAACACTATGAATGGGATGCTACTTAATGACCGAAAAGTGTGAGTAGCCTTTGAGGGCGGACGCATCTCTGGGTTTCTGGTTGGGAAGCCAAGCTTGGATGCTCAGGGGAGCTGGGCCCCGGTAGCTATGGCGTGGAGTCTCCGGTTAGAGAGGGTCCTCTCCATCACTGCCTGTGAAACAAGGAGCTTCTAGAAGGATTGAGGGTGAGCCTAGACTGAGGTCTTCCTCTGGCTTATGGGTGAGGCTGTCTGAGGGAGTCAGAGCTCACAATACCAGAGTATTCTTTCTGCTCAGACCTCCTCCTTCCCAAATTCCCTATTAGTATCAAGGGTACAGCCTCCTCCCAATTACCTTGGCGAATCCAGCCATTACCCTAAACTTGTCTGATTCCTGCTTCCCTCCCCTTATCCAGTCTGTTCTGAAGTTTCTACCCTCACACCATTTTTCCTTTTCTGTTCTCTCTCTTCTTGGACACTGATGCGATGCTGGTCCAGGCCCTTAGCAGTTCCACACCTGGACTATTTCAACAAACTCAGATCTTTTCTTACTCCAGTCTGTCTTCTCCTCAGCAGGCAAAGTGATCTCTACACTGCAAGCCTCTTCTCCTTTCCAATTTTTTTCAGGTACTCCCTCTTGCCTCCAGACTCAATTATTAAATCCTCTGCTTTTTAAAAGCCCTCTACAATCTGGTCCGGTTTTTCAACAAGACTCCATTTCCCAACTTGGGGTATTTTCACAGGCTCCCCCCCATTTCTGGAATGCTCTCCCTCCTCATTTCCACCTCCTGACTTTCTTGGTTTCCTTGATTCCTGCGACCCCCTTGTTATACAATTTGATGAAGAAGTTGACTTTAATCAGAATTCTATAAGGCATGGGTAAAATCAAGATGAGAATATGGGTTGGACTTCTGATTCAGGAGTGACTTCTTGCTACCAAATTGGATTAGGGTAGAGGAATAAAGATGGAAAGAGAAACCTTTCTCCAACAACTTAATCTTTTTTTTAATTTTATAATTATAAAAACTTTTGACAGTATATGCATGAGTAATTTTTTAATAACATTATCCCTTGTATTCATTTTTCCAGATTTCCCCCCCCCTCCCTCCCTCTACACCCTCCCCTAGATGACAGGCAATCCCATACATTTTATATGCAACAACTTAATCTTAATGCTTTCTATGATCATATTCAGTTTACCTTGAATCCTGTTAGTACAACATTTGCATGTCACCTTCCTCCTTAGACTATAAACTTTCTGACGGCTGGGATTTTTTTTTTTTAATCCACAGTGTTTAGAAGCGTCTTTGATACTTTTTTGTTGTTTATTCCATTTGGGGTTTTCTTGGGAAAGATACTGGAATGGTTTGCCATTTTTTCCAGCTCATTTTACAGATGGGGAAACCAAGGCAGACAGGGTTAAGTGACTTGTCCAGGATCACATAGCCACTAAGTAGCTGCAGCCAGATTTGAACTCAGGTTTTCTGACTCCAGATCTGGCCCTCTAGCCACTGTCCCATTTTGCTGCCTGGTACATAGTAAGCCCTTAAAAATACTAGTTGACAGATTTTAAGACTTAGTTTATAGAGTTTTTCCCAAATCTAGACTGTGAGAATAGATGTTAGTCCCATATTACAGATGAGAAAAGTAGTTCTGAACTGGAGTTCTGACTCCAGATCCAAGGCTCTTTCTAATTGTCACATTGCCTCTCATTGTCCAGATCTAAGCAGTCTAGCCTAATGGAGAGGGAAAGGATATAGAAAATAAATGATGTGAAAGATTAGTGATAGTACAATGTGGGGAGCGGGAGGAGAAGGAAGGAAGAAGGTAATGGATAAGGGAGTATTCTGGTAAAAGTTTAATATCCAACTCTCCAGAAAAGAAAGAAGGAAGAAAAATGAATATCTGATACACTTTTAACCTGACTCTGCATTTGCCGATTTTTCCTTTGCTTTCTTAAATCTAGGCAATGAACAAAACAAACTAAGCTATGATTTGTGGTATTTGCTGATTTCTGAGATGTAAACTGAAAATTTTAATAGTACTTGAAAATTGGGTTAAGTGGACTAAGAAGAAAATATTTTTTTTAGCTGAGCCTTAAAGGATAGGGAATAATGGGAGTAGAGTAGTGGGGGGAATGGGGAAGGTCATACTAGGTATTTTAAGAGTTCATGAATTTGCCTCTAACTCCTGTGGATTCATTCTATGCAGAGGAGGCCTGTATGTACCCTTTTGTCCAGTAGGTCAAAGGACCTTTGAGCAGGAGATTGTTAGATGAGCAGTAAGTAATGTTACAGAAAGCAAGGCCAGTCTCCTGCAACTTTAAAAGCTATGGGAGTGTGAAGCATGGGGTGGGGAGAATCAGAGGTGTTCTGAAGTAGGAAGGAGCCTTGAAAGATGTGGGTCCAGTCTTCGGGGGAGGTGATGCTGACTTTGAGGGCTCCCCCTTGGCAGTTTTGTGGGCCACTTCAAGTCTCGGCAGGAACGGGAGGCAGAGCTGGGGGCACGAGCACTAGAATTCACCAACATCTATGTCAAGAACTTTGAGGAAGACGTGGATGATCGGTGCCTGGAGGAACTATTCTCTCAGTTTGGTAAGAATCTGGGACTGGCTGGACAGGTGGGAGGTCATGGGCCCTCCCTGTCCATGAAGCCTGACTCGCTGTTACCTATTCTCAGGAAAGACTCTGAGTGTGAAGGTGATGGTAGATGAAAATGGCCATTCCCGAGGTTTCGGTTTTGTTAACTTTGAGAAGCATGAGGAAGCTCAGAAGGTGAGGAGCTCCCTTCCTTGTATTGGGGTAGGGGAGGAGAAGACAAGGGAGTCCCCAGAGGGGGCCTCTTGCTGGTGAGGTCTGGAATATCCAAGTATTAGATGCTCAGCCTGCATTTCCTTTGAGAAATGTTAGACTTGGCATTTGTTCCTTGATGACCACTGATGATACAGAATAAAGGTCTGCCTCTTCGCATATTCCATAACCTCTTGGTTTCCATAGATTCCTGGAATATCAGATGGTAAAACCTTAAAGCCTTGAATGACAGACCCTGAAATATACTATTTTGTTTTTAGAGGCGTTCTAGTCCTGCCATTCTCCTATAGGGAATTCTCAGGATGAAAATGTCTTCTAAGTATGATAAAGTGGAAAGAACACTAAAGTCCCCCAAAATGGGTTCAGATCCTACCTTTAATGTTTACTCAGCAGTGTGAGTTTAAGTGGCACTCTGTACTTCTGTACACTTCAGTTTCCTCTTCTATAAAATGAGGACTAGAAGGATCACTCTCACTCTGAGTTTACAAATTTATCTGCAAACTGGGATCCTAGAAAGTTGTCTGAGAGCCTTGAAGTCAAGTAACTTGACTGTGGCTACCCAGGTCTTCTTGATTTACAGACCTGTTTCCTCTATCTACAGTTTTGTGCTGATTCTCAGAGGGATTTCTGTTTTTATTTTTGCATATATAAATTTATTTGATGTTTTCCCCTAGTTACATTCAAAACAATTTTTTTATATTTGTTTAAGATTTTTGAGTTATAAGTTCTCTCCTTTATCACCTCTCACAATTAAAAAACCACATATGAAGTTATACAAAATATTTCCATAAAAGTCAAATTGTGAAAGAAAATGTGGATCTCCCACCCTAATGAAAATTAAAATCTTCAAGAAAAATTTATGTTAGAGAGAGAGAAATAGAGAATGCTTCAATCTGTACTCAAACTCAATCAGTTCCTTCTTTGAGTATGGACAGGATTTTTCATCATAAGTCCTTCGGAGAAGTTGTGGATGATTGTACTACTGAGAATAACAAAATCATTTACAGCTGAACATCCCAGAACATTGCTATTACTTTTACATACAGTATATTTCACTTTGTTCATGGAAGACTACCCAGGTCTTTTTTCCTTCCTGCTCATTATTTCCCAGAAAATAATAATATTCCAGCAGAAAAACTTGCTTTGAAAATTTTTTTACAATTACTATTGCTAATTGTATTTCCCCCTATTTACTCTCTCTCTTCACTCTTTCCCTCAAAAGTGTTTTGCTACTGACCACTCCCTCCCCCAATATGCTCTCTTTTTTATCTCCCATATCCCATTGCCTTCCTATTTTTGTGCAGGGTAAGAGAGATTTCTGTACCCCTATTGAGTATATATATTATTTTTTATTTGAGCCAATTCTGCTGAGAGTAAGGTTCATTCCTCTGCCAGAAAGATTTTTAAAAAGAGGGAAGGATCACTTGAAAATTAAAAAATGACTGAGTTGGTGACTCGACGGGCTAGGACTTGGTTCCTTGCCTTCTTATCTCAATCACTGGGCCATACCTCTTCCCCAGTGATAGGGAGACCGAGGCGGGGGTGAATGGCCTGCTTTCTAGGAGAGGCTCATGCAGGACCTGGAGAGGTGTTGCTGCGGCCCTGTCTGTTCCTAGCTCTGGCTACTCTCTCTCCCAGGCTGTGAGCGGCATGAATGGGAAGGCGCTCGGGGGTCGAGTCCTGTACGTTGGACGGGCCCAGAAAAGGACAGAGAGGCAGGGGGAGCTGAAGCGTAGATTCGAGCAGATGAAGCAGGAGAGAGTAAACCGCTACCAGGTAAGGGCCGCCCCAAGGAGAGGCTGTGGCCAGGAATGGGGGAGGGGAGGCCCAAAGCAGGACCAGGAAAGGAGGCCTTGGGCTGACTGGCAGGACACCAGCGTCTTTCCAGCTAAAATGGTTGGAAGACTGGGGTCAGTTAGCATGCTGGGACTTTTAGCATGCTTCCTGTAGCCTGGCTGGCGCACCAAGCACCTTCCACTGCTCATGATGGTGATAACGTGCACTTAATAATGTGACATTTTAAGATGTGTGAAAAGTTTTACAAAGAACATCCTGCCCACAACAACTCTTCGAGGTAGGTACAACTATTATTCCCGCTTCACAGATGACAGAGCTGAGACAGAATTTAAAGGAATTGCCCAGCGTTATACAGCTAACAAGTATCTGAGTCTAGATTTGAATTCAGGTCTTCTTTCAGCCCTCTATCCACTGCACCTCTTGATGAGCATAAACAAAAAGAATTCCCATAAAGGTTTGTTGGAAAATGTGATTTGGGATTAAACAATGAGAGGAGCCAAAGTCTTATAACCCATTCGCAAACAATTTATTAGACACCGTTTACATGCACTGGTAACAAAGACAAAAAATGAAAATAATTCTTGCCCTCATGGGGCTTACATTTCTACTTGGAAGGAACACATTCACAGATAAGAAAATAAATACAAAATAAATAATTGTACAGAAAGGGGGGAGAGGAATGAGGAAAGGCATCCTTTTTGGAGAAGGGAGAACTGGGCTGAGCCTAGAAGGGAGTCCAGAGTTTCAAAAAGGAGCATCAAGTAGGGAGACCATAAAGATAGGAGCAGTGTCATGGGCCAAGGAATAACAAGGCCCGTTTGGTAGGAGTGTGGAGTGTGTGAGGGTGAATAATGTGCAATTAGCCTAGAAAGATAGGCTGAGGCCATGTTAATGGAGAGGTTTAATAGCCAAACAGCAATTTGTATTTCCTGTGTATGTTACATGTATAATGGCAGTGGGGAATTACTGTAGCCTTTTGAGGGGAATGATATGATCAGACCTGTGCTTTAGAAATATCATCTCTGGAAGATTGGAAAGGTGAGGGACTGGGTGAATGCAAGGCTATTTAGGAGATTATTGTAATGGTCTAAATAATTGGAGCCTGAACTAAAAGTGGTAGCACTATGAATAACAAAAAACAAACAAAAGATGGATGAGTTTTAATCTAAAATCTAAAAGTCTTATATCTCATATAATTTATTTAAGAAACTGAATTGATGAGCACCAAATAGCATTAATAAAAAATTTTTTAAAAATGAACTATATCTTAAAAAGAAGTAACTGGTTAGCTTATATGAGAATCATTTTACAGTGTTACTTTAATGCAATCATGTCATTAGCAACAAATGTAAAATCAATACCTAATAGGAAAAAACAGCAGCATAAAGTTATAACAACTTCAGCATATTGATGTTTTTTGAAATAGGAACTGGATGGAGGAAAAGACTTGTACTCTAATGATCACAGTTTCTTATAAAACCGACATGTTATAAAAGTATCAGCAGCGCCCCCAATGTTACTATGAAGCACCCAGAAAGTCAAATTTTGTCAACCAAAAACATATCTATTTGCCCAGCAGAAAAATGGGGTAGCTAAAGAGCAAAATAAATTTAGGAATTGATCCACAAAATTTGGTAAGAGTAGTTTGTTGAAAGATAATTTCCTCACAAATTAGCCAAGAGCAATAAAGAAAGGAGGTGCATATCTACAACTGAGGCAAGCTATCCCTAAAGCATCCCAGTGAAAACTGAAAGGAAGATGACAAATACACAAAACCAGATGCAGCGCTGCCAACACATGACTATATTTTTGTCAGTAACAATGGAATCAATGTATTCCAACTCCTCAGTGCTGATGTGTATAAGAATAGAGGATAATCTCTGCAGTCACTGAGAGAACGAGAGAGAAGGCTTGTGTCCATTGGCCAGCAAAGCCTAAAACAAATGTGAACCATGGTCATGGAGACTGTCCAGGGCATTAGCCAAATGGAAAGAGGCTGCCATGGAAATGGCGAGACTTTCCAGATACTCCTGTTTGTAGGTGACATTGATCTCATTGCCTCAAGCCTTAATGTACCACAGGGCCTCCTTAATGAGTTCTATGAGCCCCTCATCTACATGGGAAAAACCAAATGGATGTAGAAAGCCTACTAATTGAAGGAATAATATTGAGTTGGTCCTGTCATTTTACATTATATATATGGGCCTTGCAGTTGGAGGGTGAGTTGGATTCAGAGTAATAGTAAAAACGCAGTATTTTATTTTGGGAATTGTAGAATGCTTCTAAAAATCCCAAGTTATCACAAATAAATTTTTTTTAAAACACCAGTATTCTCAATGATGGATGCTGTATGACTGTAAATGATGGACCACTAGTCTTGCTCTCCCCAAAATCAAAAGTTTGGATAATCCAGAGTGCACAGAGAAATGCACAGTGGATATAAATAACCTATGACATGTTTCTAGCAATAACTTGGACATGAAAAGTGGCATTATCTTTCCTCTAAGAAATCTGAGAGAAGCAGTTAGATAGTGAAACTGAAATCACCTGCTGGCTTGCTCAAGGAGCTAAACCTTGCAAATGTTATTTTAAAATAAATACTTTGAGAAAGCCTCCATCCAGCATGTCAGCTGTTTCCTTTGTGAGACCATATGGCATGGGATGGATAGGTCACAGTTTGTACCATTGGGGAGAACACTCTTCCTGTTCTGAGGAGGCCACAGATCAGTTTAGTTATACCTGCCTTTTTCCCATTCTCCAAACCACCCTGCACATGGTCTGATGGGGGAGTGGGCAGGGGAACTCTAGTTAAGGAGTTGGGCTCTGGATCTGGACAAACCATTATCTCTGGGCCTCAGTGTTCTATTCTACAAAATGAAGGAATTTGGATTGGATGATTTCCAAGATTACTTCCAGCTGATCCTGAGAGAGACACCCATCTTTTTCCTGGAGGTACGGGGTCCAAAGGTGGCTCAAGCAGGGCATCTTTCTATGGCACATCTGATTCTGATAGATACAGAGATATACCCAACAGGACTGGTGTATAATTAACATGCTTTACTTTCATTCCAAATGCTCAGAAATCCCAACCACTTCATTCCTCAGCTCCCCCAAACCTGACTACTCTATACCCACTTTGACTTCTCTTCAGATAGGGATATAGAATGAGTTGGTCCAGCTAAAAAAGGATGAGCTGAGATCTGTCCTTTTCTCTCAGCAGCATTGAAGACATGTTGGGCATCGGGGAGTGGGTTTGGGGTGCGACAGGAAGCAAAATTGTGGAATCTCTGCAATGTCTTTGCTGCTGCTTCTTCTCCTTCCATATGTCCTGAGCCCTCACTGCCTCATTGTAGCTGAAAGGTTCTGGGGATTTTCCTCCCAACAATGACATGAGTTAGATGATGATGTGATTATTATCCTCCCACTCAGAAGTTGTAGAAGCAGAATTTGAACCCTGGTTTTCTGGCAGCAAATCCACTCTTTTTTCTGTCCAACTCAACTGGGAAAAAGTCAAAGTTTCTTGGCTGAAGAGTCCCCAGTAAGAGATTTTAATTTTTAGCAGATGCCTTCTAGTCACAATGCCTTAATTCTGAACTTGAACATATCCATTATTAGACAAGCCAAGGAGGGAGGTATTAATGGGTTTATGCCTAGGCTTCTACAAGGAAGAAAATATAGAATTGGAAGGGTGAAAAAATATGTAGCTAAATGTTACTTTCTTTAGAAAGCTGAAGGATGGAGGTAGAGGAAAGAGAGCTGGAGGCTGTTGGGCTCTTTTCCTTAAAATCCCTATCTTCATTTTTTCAGGGTGTGAACCTTTATGTGAAGAATTTGGATGATGTCATTGATGATGAGAAGCTACGGAAGGAGTTCTCTCCATATGGCGTGATCACCAGTGCTAAAGTAAGGGCCACCTTAGGCCTTGGGATAGAGGTACAGGGGGAGATGAGGTTACCATCCGCTCTACTTCCAGATTAAGGGTGGGGACAGCGTGGGGATTTCAGGCAGAAATGGCCTAATTCTGGGATGTGGCTTTTACCCTACAAAGATCACATTTATTCATGAACCATATCCTAGATATAGTAGAAGGGAAACTTACTAGGAAGAGATAATAATCTATATCACTATGAGTCTGATTCCTAGTCAATCCTATAATTATTTATTTGGCTAACCTAAGGTGGGTCTGATCTCATGTGGCCTCAGAGCCCAAAGTCCTGGCCCCCCAAACTTGACTAGCCACCATATAAGTAGGGGTCCTTAATTATTATATATCGTTTGCTCAAAGTAAGATCTGTGTACCTCAAGGAGCAGGCCAGAAAGAAACGTTCCTACTTTTGTGGGGAGTGAGGGTAAGAGAGATGATTTTCTAATTCCAAACTATTATTTTAGTGACCATAGAGTAGAAATAGCCCCTTCTCTTAGGAGTTCAGGTTAATATCCCAGAGTGTCTCTAACTCTCTCAGCCTGTGACCAGCTGTGTAACCAGAGCCTCTTCTATGGGAAGCCCTAAGTTAGCCATTGGAGAGAATCTAGAGAAGGAAGGGACAAGGACTTCACCTTCAAAGAGCTCAGTGAATTCACAGAATGTTAGAGCCGAAATGTCACTGGGTTTGGTGGTGTCTTAGGTCATTGAAGAAATTGAGGGCCAGATCAGCTAAATGGCTTGTTAGTGAGAATGCCAATACTAGAACCCGGATCTCCCAACTCCTAGTCCTGGGATTCTTGTTATCATTCTATAGTGCCTTTCATTGTAGCTGTCACTAAAATAAAATTAGCATAAATTTTCAAACCAAAATGATACTGATTCACTTAAAGAAGCAGTGTGATGTAACTGGAAAGGCTACCCAATTGAAATCTATCTGGGGTTTTATTCCTGGCTTTCACTAGTTTTGTCACCTAAGGCTGGTAAGAACTCTCTTGTTCAGATGGTGAATGATCCCTACAACCTCTCAGGACTGTTGTGAAGATCAGATGAGATAATAGTGTGAAAGCATAGTTCTCAATACTCTGAACCAGATTAAGATGTAATTGGAGACATTTTTTTTAACCATTTCCCAATTCATGTGCATTTATCTACTTTACATTTATTTCTTTACTACTATAAAAACGGTCCTATTAATATTTTGGTATATTGGGGAGGCAAGTGGGAACTTTTTAATCATTGACTTCTTTGGGACATATAATTAAAAGTAGAATCTTTGAATCAAAAGTTATGGAATTTGAGTCACTTTTTAATTGAAGCTTTTTATTTTCAAAACATGCAAGGATAATTTTTCAACACTGACTCTTGTAAAACCTTGTGTTCCAATTCCCCCTCCCCCCCACTCCCTCCCCTAGATAGCAAGTAATCCAATATATGTTAAACATGATAAAAATATATATTAAATCCAATATAGGCATACATATTTATAAAATTATTTTGCTGCACAAGAAAAATCAGATCAAAATGGAAAAAAATGAGAAAATAAAACCCAAGCAAACCACAACAAAAAGGGAGAAAATGTTATGTTGTGATCCACCCTCAGTTCCCACTGTCCTCTCTCTGGGTATAGATGGCTCCCAACACAAAGTCATTGGAATTGGATTTGGGAGATATTTAATAAAATAATAAATAAATAAATAAATAAAAATGCAATAAAATGTAGAAAACATTATTTTAAAACAGGGTTGGTTTGAGAGCTATAGGGATCCTTCTGTGCAGATTAGCAGTCCCATTTTATTTTATTTTGACACTGTGGTATTGACAGAAACATTAGAAGCAGAAACCAAATTAAGTGAGAGGTTATTTATTCATGTAACTCTAGAATAATGATTTCCAACCTTTTTGATAAGGGAAGGCTGATTCTATTAAAAAAACAAAAAAAAAAAGACTTCATTCTGAGTCCTAGAATGGGAATTAGAAGACCTGAGATCTACTATTTAATATGTGTGATGTTGGGCAAGCCACTTAGATTCTCGATGCCTTGATTTTCCCCTGTAAAATGAGGGAGTTGACCTCAGTGGTCACATTTTAAGACCATTGCCAACTCTTGAATCTGGGGCAAGATCTACAGACTATGGAGTGCTAAGATGTAGGTAAATATTGGCTTATCTGATGCTATGCTTGTAAAGAGAAGGCCTGAGCCCCTGAGGAACTATAGGGGTTATTCAAGCCAGGGGTGGGCTGAGTCACAGGAGGGAGGGCCACATTCCCTGAGCATCACCCCAGCCTTATTTTTTCTCTCTAGCCTGAGCTCCTCTAGGCTTAGTTCTCGGGCCTTTGGGGCACACTGAGCAGTCAGCCTGGGATGGTGAGCTCACTTTGCACCTGTCTCCTTGGCTGGATCAGGAGCTCCGTGGGTCTCCCCCTGCCTTTCTCCCTGTGCCCAGCTCAAGGCCTTGTTCATGGTAGTTTTTTAGGAAAACCTCAATGGCTGATACTGAGGGAGGAGGGGAAGTGTGACCTGGGGACCTACTATCCCTTCGGCTCCCCCCCAGTGGACCTTGTCTTGTCTTGCTTCTAGGTGATGACAGAGGGTGGCCACAGCAAGGGGTTTGGCTTTGTGTGTTTTTCCTCCCCAGAAGAGGCTACGAAGGCCGTGACAGAGATGAATGGCCGGATTGTTAGTACCAAGCCCCTCTATGTGGCCCTGGCCCAACGCAAGGAGGAGCGGAAGGCCATTCTCACTAACCAGTACATGCAACGCATCTCTGTCCTAAGGAATATAAATGGCCCCATCTTTCCCCAACCTACCAATTATTTCCTGCCTGCTATCCCCCAGGTCACTGCCATCTTCCAGGTATTTATCCTTTCCTCAGGGACAGTAGTCATATATTCTTTTTGTCCCTGTGATCTGGGGACATGTTTGCTTCCTACTTTAGAGATTCAAGGAACCTTAAAACATAGAACATTGGGGCTGGAAAAGACCTTAAAATAATCTTGTGAATTAAAAAAACAAGGCAACTAAGGTCCAAAATTTAAAAATAAAATTGATTAGGGTCATTGGTAGAGCCAGGTCAGGATGAGAAGCCAAGTTTCTTTTTGGTCTGGTATTATTTCTTTTTTGGCCCACTGTTAAAATTATAATGCCCTGTGGTCCATTTGTTTTTTAATTGTCTCTGGCTTTAGAATGGTATATGGAATATATGGGCAGCTAAGCCATCTGTCTCATTCAGGCAAGTGGGCACAGGCTTCTCCCTGTGATAGATGGCATAAATAAACTGAGTCACCTATTTATTTAACCAAGTTGTTTAGGAAATAGTTATGAAGAGTGAGGAGAGATGAATGTTCATGTAGTTTGTACTCCACCCTATCTCCTATTCTATTTTGTGGCCCCTGGACTACAAGAGGCAAAAGAATACAGTAGAAAGAGCACTGGATTTGGAATCAGAACCTAGAGTCAAATGTGGTGATTCAGGCCAATTTCAGTATTCTTATGATGGAGAGATCAATCTGAATCCAAGAGAGAGGATTGTGGGGATTGAATGTGGATCATGACATAGTATCTTCACCTCTGCAGTTGTTTGCTTGCTTGTTTTTTTTTTCTCCTTTTTTTTCCCTTTTTGATCTTATTTTCCTTGTGCAATATGATAAATATGGAAATGTTTAGAAGAATTGCACATGTTTAACCTATATTGGATTACTTGCTGTCTAAAAGAAAGGGAAAGTGGGGAGGGAGGGAAAAAACTTCTGGAACACAAGGTTTTGCAAGGATGAATGTTGAAAACTATCTTTGGATGTATTTTAAAAAGTAAAAAAAAACAAACAACTATTATAAAAAAATAAAGTTTGGGGAAAAAAGATGATAATGACCTGGTTTCAAATTCCAGGTCTGCCATTTACTAGTTATGTGATCTTGGTCAAGTTATTTAACTCCCTCAGTCTGTTGCCTTTCCTATAGAATAAATGCAGAGGTGGAGGGTGGAGGTAAATTAACCAAAGTATAACAGTTCTAAGTCCTGTGTGCTCACTGTCTCCACAGTCACCTACCCGAGCATCCTTCTACAGCCCCAGCACTATGGCCCCCATTCGGCCTGCCCCAAGGTGGACCAGCTATTCTCCTAGGTCTTCATGTGAGTGTTTCCTTCTCTCCTTTCTTTCATCTGGACCTTTTTTTCCCCCACTTTTTGTCCTTTTTTATTCTCTTTAATTTGTATCCCTTGTATAGCTATGGGCTGGTGATTATGTTATTTCACTTCTCTCCATCCCCATCACTGATTTCTATGAGGAGCTTCTGGTCTGGTACAAAGTATCAGTCTTGATTATTTGTCTTCTTGCCAGCCACCTCCCGGCGCTCCACCTCCAACATCAGTACTGTCCGGCAGGCTTCTACTCAGGTGCCCCAGGCAGGGCCACACATGCAGAGAGTGGGTAAGTTGGGACTGCTACTTCTTCCCTTCTTGTATAGACTGCTCTGGAGGGTAGGCAAGCCAATAAGAGGATTCACTGTCTCCCAAAGATGAATGTGATGCTCTTTGGAGGGCCGGATCATCTACGCTTCATATTTGTCTGGGAACAAGAATGTACCTGTTCTTTCCCCATAAGGATGGAATGCGCTTGGTTTTCCTTGGCATTCATGAGTGTTCATGAAGAGTGGTTCATGAGTTAGTTTTCCCACTTAATGCTCCCTTCCTTTAATCTGTTCCCTCTTCCCCATACCCACAAGCTGCCAGGTTCATGTAAGGAAAACCTTAACTGGAGCTAAAAGTGGAATAAGGTGTCTTGGGAAGTAGAACACTTTCTGTCACTGAGGATGGCTTCAAGTCAGGTTCACTGACCATTTCTCAGGAAGCTATACAATGTAAGCTACTTGAGGCAAGAATTCTGGAGCTACCTCATTTAGTCCCTGTATCACTAGGGCTTCCAGTAGTGCCTGAGGCACCTAATAGGTATTTTAATAAATGCTTGCTGATCTAACTTGTAACAGGATTTCTGTTCAGGTACTAGACTAACTGGCTTGAAGATGCTTTCCAGCTCTGAGATACTTTGATTTTTAATATTTCTCTTTATGTCTTGCAGTCAATATTGGGACTCAGACCATGGGAACTGGGTGTCCAGGCTCCCCAGGTCAAGCCATCCCACAATACAAGTACTCCTCAGCTATGCCTAATGCACATCAGGTAAAGGGTTTGTCCAGGCTCCTCAGACTGGTCTGAGCCTGAGGATATGCCGGGTTGTTTACTTGCTTAGTAATTCAATTTTCACCTCTAATTTGGGTATTATATTTTTGTATGTTTTTTTTTTCTCTCTCTCTCAAAGCCTGTTTCTCCCATTTTGTTCAAAGTTCACCTCTTCTAGGTATTTTCCCTGTTGAAACTAATCTAATTGATTGTTGCTTTGTCTCCAGTAATTATGTTAGATCTGAAGAGGATCCTTTACAACACAGGTTCTTAACTTTTTAAAAAAAAAAAATTTCAGGGGGCAAGTAGGTGGCGCAGTGGAAAGAGCACCAGTCCTGAAGTCAGGAGGACCAGAGTTAAAATATGAGCTTAGACACTTAACACTCCCTGGGAAAGTCATTTAACCCTAATTGCCTCAGGGAGGCAAAAATCATGGCTCTTGGGTTGAGTGAATTTGTAAGTCTCATCTCACTTTCTTATGAAGAAATTGAAGCCGTTAAAGTTCAGTAGATCTACCCAAAGTGAAATAATGTTAGAGGTCTAACTGATGTCTGAGCTTTTTCTCTCTCTCCTCCCCCCCACTCTCCCCAGGTAATGGAGAGAGCTGTGCATATCCAAGGGCAGGAGCCTTTAACTGCTTCTATGTTGGCCTCAGCCCCACCCCAGGAACAGAAGCAAATGCTTGGTATGTGTACAGCTCTTGCCTGGTAGTATTGAGGGCGTTTGGGCCTTGATAGTAGTGTAAAAACCTTTAGTTTCTGGACTCCAATTAGCACCAGGGGACTTAGGAGCCAAATGCTTGGATTTGAATCCCAACTCTGCTACTTATTACCTGGGCTGGGTAACTTTGGATAGGTTATTTCTCCACACCCTGATGCCTCAGCTATAAAACAAGGCGGTTGAATGTTATTTCTAGAGGCCCTTCTAGCTCAGTCTCCCATACCCTTATATTCTGCTTGCATTTTGACCAGCAGTAGATGGCTTTCTTTGTACCCTGTCACGATCTTAGCTGCTTTAGAGGCAATTTGGTGTGATGGAGAGAATACTGGGCACTGTGATCCTAGGTGGATTCATCTCTTTGTTTTATCATTTGTAAAGGTGTGTGGGGGGGTATCATTTAAGCCATTTGGTCTGGCTGTTCCAATACTCTCCCTAATCCAGTTTCTCCTCCATTCAGCTGGCAAAGTGATTTTCCTAAAACTGGGGTCTGACCATGTCATCCTCACCTGCCAATTCTTCAGGGACTTTAGGATCAAAAAGAAACTCCTTTCTTTGGCAAAGTCCTTCATAACCTTTCTCCTTCCTGTCCTACTCCCTTCTCCCCTTCAGTCTTCTTACACCTTGCTCCCCGAATGGTAATCTTGAATCCTGTGATGCTGGCCTCCTTGCTGTTCCACGAACGAAACACTCCAATTGTTGGCTCTGGGCGTTTTCTCTGGCTGTCCCCCATGCCTGGAATGTTCTCCCTCCTGGTCTCCACCTCCTGGCTTCCTTTCCGCCCCAACTAAGATTTCACTTTCTAAGAGTCTCTCCCAGGCTTACTTCATTCTAGTGCCTTCCCTCTGTTATCTCCTGCTTCTCCTTTATACATATTTGCTTGTTATCCCCATCCCTCTAGCAGATTGTGAGCTCCCTGAGGGCAGTGGTTGTCTGACTTTTTCTTGTATTCCCAGCACTTAGTGTGGTGCCTGGCACACAGTACATGCTTAATAAATGTTTATTGACTGAATGACTGGATACTGCTTACCTCTTAGGACTGATGAAAGTACTATGGAAATGGGAACTTTTTGTTGTTGATCACTAAAGGTCTTCATTTCTTGTCCTTCCCTTCTCCTTAAATAGTGTCTTGCCTCTATCCAAGATGGAATTGGGAGTGGATGAGAACCTCCTTAGCTTTCCCCTTGGAGGCCCCCTTTGGATTTGTGAGGATGACCCTCCTGTCTCCTCTGGGATCATAGGTCATATCATACAGTGGGAAAAGTGCTGGTCTGGACCTCAGAACATCCAACCAGGAGTCCTGTTTTAGACACTTATTAGCCAAATTAACTGGGCATGTATCTTCATCTGTTCTCACATGTATAAAGTGGGGTTAACTCAATACAGAGGGGCAAATGTGGCACTATGGCTGGAGAGTTGCCTTGGGCTCATATCCCCCAAAGACATACATTGGCTGGGTGACTTGGGCTTAGTTACTCTGACCTGTTGGGACCTCTGGACACATTAAGTCTAAGATGCACAGCAATTGGTCATCGGTAGATGGGGAAGCTCCTTCCCGGCATTAGTGATGAAATCACAGAATCAGACCAAAACAAACCAAACCAAACCAAACCAAACTCTACAAGGTTGTTGAGGAAGATGCCTTTATCCACCTTTAAAAAGTTCTAGAAATGTTAATTATCACTTCAGTGAAACCATGACCTCATGCACAGGTACTCCCACCACTGGACTACACCTTCTTCCTCATCTTGTTTTTCCCCTGGGGCTTCCTGAAGTATCCGGACCTTGCCCTCTCTGGTCCCAATAGTTCATGGATGACAATAGTAAGCGTGTTCCAATCTGATTGTTACTATACAAATGGATCACTTTATCTTCCTCAGTCCTTTCCACTATTATTCAGCCAAGTCACTGTTGGTGATATGCTATCCTCCTGTCACCACCATGTGCTTTTCCATTACATTTCAGGTCACCTGTAATTTTGATGCTTTTGAGATTGTGGCATTCCATGATTGTTTTATGGCATTACTGGGAGACAACTTATTACTATTATAAAGATGAGCTTCTGCAAGCAGTGAGTAGCTTGGAATGATGGAAAATGCTAATGTGATCTGGCCCAGTTTCTCCCTTTCATTGAACTTTAAGCCAGATCACTATCCATAAGGGGGACCTAAGATCTATGATTAGCTCATTGGCCACCCATCTAATGCATGTCATAATCTGGGCAGTGGGTTGTATTTAAAAATCTATTTGCTTTTTCCAATGCACAGCTAGGCCATTCTCTTGAGTAACTGAATTTCGCTACAAAATCACTAGTATTCTTGAGTCCAGTGTAACTAGCCCAATGCTATCCAAAAATGAGTATCTGAAGAACCTTGCCACCTATAGAGAAAATACTTTTTCTATTTGGACTTGACATAGCACATCCAAATAGTAGTGCACACTTTTGACAAACGTGTCTCCTTGTTCTCTCATTTGCTAGTTACAGCTTTAGTTGCTTTAATTTGTAGGTAATATAGATTCTAAAATATGAGTTGAGTGTAGAGCTGTATACTGTAGCCACAGCAGGCTACAGGGAAGGCTTCAGGGAAAATTCTTTTTAGCAGAAGCAGAAAGCCAAATAGTCTTGACAAAAACACATAAACCCTGGTTGGTTAAGTCCCAGGCCCAATTCCAAAGGGAAAGATAGCTTAGAAAGCAATGGAATGCTATGAGGAATGAAAGTTAGAAGGGAAAGAAGTTCAGTTGAAGAACTATTAAAAGCGGACAGACAGGGAAAGATACATATCAACCAAGTTAAAATATTTAAAAGCATGCACCAAAGATAATGGAAGCATTAACGGATAGTGGAAGATACCGTGGTGTGGCTCCACAAGAATAGTGTGAAGAATGCTTAGTTTGGAATGAGCTGAGGCTGTTGAAGAAAGCTGGGGATAAAAGATTTTTTAAAAGATTATATGGAGAAAGGATTGGGATAACTGACAACATAGAAAATAGGGTCAATCCCTTTCTTTTTTCCTTTTGTTTTCTAAGTACAGAGATCTTTGGCCTCAAAACAAAGCTAAAAGAACTTGAAACCCCAAATAAGCAGATAGTAAGAGAATGTCTAGCTGCCCGGGATTAGTTCAAATAACCACTGTTAGATGAATAACGACAGCTGACATTTATATGGTACTTCAAATATGGTTTTTTCATGTGTTAGTTATTGAAAGGACCAAATGAGTTATGTAAAATAGCAACCCCATTTGTAAAATGAGAGTAGTAGCATGACTCAACCAGATGTATTTGAGGCAGGATTTGAACTTGGGTCTTTCTTATTGATTCCAAGACCTGCTTGAATTACCTAGTTATTACACATGAATTACATATACTAGGATGGAGAGGCGTAGTATGAAAGAAATGGAAGATATTACTGAGCCACTGCTATCTTTATTGAATATAAGGGAGGTATATGATAGTGGCTAGTAGAGTCAAAAAAGCTGGCATCTTAGACTTGGCTCTTGTTAATAATGAAGTGATTCAATTCCAATTGACTTCTAATGGAACGAGCCATCCATATCCAGAGAAAACCATGGAGACTGAATGTGGATCAAAGTAAAGTATTTTTACCTTTTTTTTTTCCCCCCTCTTTTGATCTGATTTTTCTTATATAGCATGACAAATATGTAAATGTTGACAAGAATTGCACATGTTTAACCTACATTTGATTGCTTGCTGTCTAGGGGAGGGAGATGGGGAGAAAAATTTGAAAATTTAGGAAAAGTGAATGTTGAAAACTATCTTTGCATGTATTTGGAAAAATAAAGAGCTATTAAAAAGTTGACATTTTCATATTAGATTAGATGGCCTCTGAAGTTCCTTTATGTATAACTCAAGACTCAATGATTCTTGTATGAGCTTGTCAAAGAGGTTACAATGCTTAAGGAGAATTGTGCTTTGTTCTGCCAAATTATGTAATCTTTACACTTTACACTTCATAATCAACTGCATGACTTCTGTTGAACAGACTTCTGCAAAAGCTTGCTTGTTCCAACCTCCTTTTTATCAACTATATCCTGGGGGAATGAGTGAGCTTAACAAGCTTATATCCTGGTATGGATACTGCTTTGCTTTCTTTCTAGTGACAGAATTCTATGATCTACACTAGGAAATCTTTTCCTCTGAGGCTGATTCAAGCCAATTAGAGTCTAATATTTTCATCTCTTGGGTGAAATTCTACATTCCTCCCAGCTTTTAGTTGCTCCTTCAGGTTCTAAGGTGTGGATTAAGTCCAAAAGTTGTGCTTTCATTTTTGTCAATTATGAATATAGATTACCAATATTGGCAGATATTTCACATCCACTTGTTTTACTCATAGTTTTATTGATAGCCAGGGCTAGGACAAGTCAAGCTTTCTGTAAACCTATTTTTCACTTTTGCAAATTTTCTAAGGCTTCTATTCACCTGCTAGCTTCCTCTTTTGAATGTTTTTCAAGAGTTTACCAGTCTAATCCCATGTCCTGTAGCTGTGTTTGGAAATCGTGTTTTCAGACTAAGTTTCTGAACACTTAGCTTCCTTCTTGCAGTGGCTGTTTTAAATTGAGTTTTGTCTCGAAGTGATTATGAGAGTTGATGCCTTAGTTATGTATGCAGTTTTTTTCAGTCAGTACCTTTTTTAGGTCAAGTTCACTCCTTAGACTGCCTTCTCAGATGCACACAGACTGATGCCGGAAGTCCCCAGTAACTAATTTAGGTTGTAGTGAAGGTTCCAAAGAGTTCCCCCCCTCCCACATCCTTCTCAGGTGAAGGTCACAAGCTTCAGTTCTAACCTGGCTCCATAAAAAGACTATGGGATAGGGGAAGGGAACGTGAATAACAGCTGATTCTTATGCACTAAATTTTACATAGTATTTTTTGAGATACTGTTCCCATTTTACAGATGAACAAAGGGAGACAGGGCTGATGGTTGTGTAACTTGCATTAGGGTATCAGCCAGTCCAGGTCTATGTATTATTCCCCCTGCTGTTTTGAGCAGGTGACAGACTCTATCCACTCATTTATGGGGTACACGCTCAGTTGGCTGGCAAGATCACTGGCATGCTGCTGGAGATTGACAACTCAGAGCTGCTGCTGCTGCTGGAATCTCCAGAATCACTCCATTCCAAGGTTGGTATTTGGGTTTCTGAGTGGGTGCCCATGACCGTCTTGTGCGTGAACCAGTATGTTGTGCTCAAGTGATGCCTGTGCTACTGGGAAGGAGTTTTGCTCAAGGATTTTAGGGGCCCCTAGGTTAGCACTCAAGCCTCTTTGGGATAAGGAGGGGAGTAAACATATAGCGCCTACTATGTGCTAGGTACCGTGCTAAGCATTTTACAAATTATCTCCTCACAAAAACAATTCTGTGGGTTGGGTGCTGTTATCCCATTTTGCAGTTAAGTAAACAATTTCCCTGGGGCCCCATAGCTAGTATCTAGAGTCTGGATTTACACAGGTCTGACTCCAGGCCCAGTGCTCCATGTACCACCACCGGGATGCCTAAAGTGTATGACTAAAACATGCCATGGAAACCTGTCCTTAAGGGTTAGCCAAAGGCAGGGTGAGGGTAGCAGCATCTTTCCTAATAAAGGGGTGGGGTGGGCCAAGCCTGAGTGATCTTAAATTTCCTCTCTCTTAAATTTCCCTTTAGATTGAAGAAGCAGTAGCTGCGCTCCAAGCACAGGAAGTTATGGAGCTGTCCAAAACATATGTACACTGAGGCCCTGTGAGTCTTAAGCCCAAACATACAGTGGCCAGAGATGGAACCCAGAATGTGTGGGTCTGGTTGGGGGTACAATATGTCCATCCCTGTAGCTCCTCCAATTAGCATTGCGAGTTATATGACCTTACTCTCAAACTTAGGAAGAGACTCCCAATGGACTATGTATGGCCTTTAGATTTCACATACGTATCCTCTGGTAGAGGGCCTGTTTGTAACCAAGTTGGTCCTTCAGAGTCTTGTCTTTGAGCTGGTCCTGAGTCCTATTTTGGTACCAGATCCTATTTTGCTATACTAGCCTCTGAGGACCAAAGACTCTGTATGTATACTGTAAGGACCAGCTCTATCAACTAGGTATTTAGTGAAAGAAAGCCTTTCTGGTCTTCTTTCTGTAGAACACATCTTTGGAGGAAAGTGAATTATTTGACTTGAATTGTTTATTTTCATAGAGGTTGTGGGTCCTTTTCCTGCCCAGAAGTTTTGGGCTTCGAGTCTTGGCTACTTCATCCCCTATGTCCTTCAGATAAGCACAGCCCCACTGTCCTTTGAAAGTTTATACTGAATCTTGTCTTTTCTTGGGAGAGACTTTTTGCTCCAGAAATGATTTCCAATAGCTGGAACTTCCCTGGATCCCAGAGTATTTTGTATTTATCATCACTCTGTACTTTTTTTCTTCCCAGAAAACTGAAATCTTATGATTCTGAAGAGACCCCAGCCTTTCCAGGCTCTCTGAGACACTATGAACTATAACTTATTTACTTGTCTGTGTACTGCACAATATGATAAGTGGACAGAGCAAGCCAGTCAACAAGCTGGTCAAGCATCCTTTGCTTTTTTGTGTGCATTGAAGTTCACAGACTCTTGAATCATCTTGGGGCTGTTTGTGTACAAGCTGAGCATGAATATGGGCACACCTAAGTAAGCCTAGGGATAGAAGGGAATCCTGGCAAACAGAAGGGCACCTTTGTTCTCAGAACCCAAGATGATAAAAATCAACACGGATATAGGATACATGAGGGAGAATAGAGAAAATTCATTTCTGGAATTCAGAACCTATGCTGCTGTAAGATTACCTGTGTTCATGCTCTCCTCCCCTACTAAATTTTATCTTCTCATAATAATCTGTCTAAACATGTCATTTAGAGGGGTTGGGCATTATTGATATCAGGAAGGGTTCTGTGTGCTTGTTAAGTAATGTAGAGCTGTGGCATTTCCCTCTCCCCCCAAAAAAGATTAGCTTGGCCTTTGTGAGCTACAGGATTAAGACAAAGCTGCTGCTACCAGGGTACTTTACATGCTCATTCTTCCTCAAATACTCTAAACCTAGTCTGATCACTTAAGTGAATAAAAATCAGTGTTTATTTGACCAACCAGTACTCCAGCTGCTCTCCGTGGGCCTTCATGCTGACCACCTCACCTCATTTTTCTTCAAGTTTAAGCTCAGTGATTTCCATATGTGATAAACCATCCTGATTTCACAACTGCTAGTGCCCCTCTTTCCCAAACAAGCTTAGAATTTGTTTTGTATACACTTACATGTGTGTGTCTTAAGAAATTTCATTAACCCTAGTGTCTGACACATAATAGCCACTTAAGTATTTGTTAATCTTCCAGTAATGAAAGAAGTTGTATTGAGCCTATGCATACTTGACAGCAGCTACTGGAATAAGTCATCATTTATGTCCCCAAACTGAATCAGTGCTAATGTGGAAGGAGACACACCCAGGCCTGGCATATACCATCATGCCCAAGAAAAACTGCCTTCTACCCCCACGGTGAAATCCTTTTCCTTGCTGGGGAGGGGAGGAAGGAACAGCCCATTATGTGGCAAGGGTACTATAAAAGACCCTGGCCTACACTACAAGAGGTAGTATCTAACCAAGGTCTCATGGTCCCCTTTTAAATGAAGGTACGACTGAAGTCCAATAGAAGACGTACTTTTTATGCAGTGGCTTAAATATGGGGTGACTGAAACCAGGAGGCCATTCAGAATCACTCCAAAAGGGACAGAGGAAGGACGACTCTTTGAAAGGTGCCCTAAAGCTGCCACTTCTTAAACTTGGAGCCAAGATGGCTTCCCCACTCAAAACATGCAACAAGCCAACTTCCAAACTAAGGTTGGTAGCTCCAGTCCTGGGAAGCAGGGAATGTGGCTGCTGCCATGCAGATACTCAAGCAATTTGAAACAGGATACAAGGGTTTAGGAGGGGTCATGTACTCAAACCAGTACCCAGAATAATGGTCCAATGCAAGCACTGGCTGCACAAGGACACAAGTTGTGACCAAAGACTACCAAAGGTTCCATCCACAATGAGGCTGCCACATAACCTGGGCCCCAAAAGATCTGGGGGGGGAAGCTCTGTACTGTGCCCCAAATGACACTAGGTGGGCAGGGCTGGGGGCCTAGTTTGCATACTGATACCTGACCCCATTCAACGTGAGTTGAGCTGTCTGGCGCTAGGAACTAGAGCTGGGACATGCTTAGTGGGTAAAGAAGACTGAGTTTACCATGAGGAAAGAGTAGCACAGAGGAAGGAGGCCTGGCTCCCTACCTGGGCTGATCTGGAGTGAGCAAAGATTCTGGAGGAGGAGAAAGCCAAGTGTGGATGGGTACAAGGAGAAGCTGGGGTGCCAGGCCTGGGGCCTTAGTTGGCCTGGGTCAAAGGGCTCACTTGTTCTCTCTTTCTCTTAGCCCTGGAGCAGACAAAGAGGCCCTTAGCTTCTCGGAGTGAAATCAGGCAGGTTTGCTGCCCCTTCCTGGACTTTATTTATTTTAAGCTCCGGTTGACTTCCTGCCTCAGCTTGGCGGCGGCGCTGTTCTCTGGCTCAATACTCAGGAGGCTGTTGACGTCTTCAAGGCTGGATTGATAGTCCTGGGGGGGTGGGGGGGTGGGGGTGAGGATAAGGGAAGATGGAAGGCAGGAGGCTAGGGCCTGTAGTCAGTACTTACCTGGCACACCTGCTAGAGGGGCTGAGAAGGGGCAAGAAGATGCAGGCACATCCTAACTGGGCCAGTTGGGCCAGCTTTGGGAATTGGACCAGCAGCAGGGGCAACCCCTGGGCTTAACAGAGCCCTGGTCAGGGTGTGGAAGGGGCTCCCACTTACCTTGAGTTCTTTGAATGCCTGGGCACGCCTGTAAAATGCTTTGACGTTCTTTGAGTCTAATTTGAGAGCCTCAGTGCAGTCCTTTACAGCCTCTTTGTATTTCTTCAGTGACAAATAGCAGAGGGCTCTGAAGGCAGACAAATGAGTATAAAAATAGAGAAGGAAGCTGAGCCCCAGGCCCAAGGGGCATACCCCTGGAAGGCAGCATGATGTCCCAGAAAATGCTGCATTTGGACTTGGGGGATGAGTTAAGAGTTCAGAAGCTACTATGGGACCAGAAGTTGCTAGTAATATGATCAAGAAGGATCTGGACTTCCCTTTCCCTCTGGATTCACTATAGTTGTTCAAGACTTAGTTGTGCAAGTCAGGATCTCCTGAAATAGAGCTAGAAGGACCTTGGGGACTTTTGCCAGAGTTGGAATTACATTCCCAGTGGTTAGCACAGTGACTGGTAGTACAAGTTTAATAAATACTTGCTATTTAAGAGTTTGTTTTAAAAGTGAGGAAACCAACTCAGAGAAGAAAGTTACCTAGACTATACAGGTAGCAATCAAGGTTTCCTGCCTTAAGCGTGCTTCATCACTACTGTACTGTACTGTTACAAGGATGAAAAAGAAATACAACTCTAGGTTCCTGCTCACAGAAAGAATTCTGCTGTCACAATCCCTTCTAAGTCCTCAGACCTTGAGAGACTTTAGGAAAAGAAATGGCTAATGGCCTAATGGGGTAGAAGATAATTCTAACCTAGAAAAGTCCCCTTGACCTTCTCTTCTTCACTCCACACATGAGTGCATAAAGGGAGAGCATACGTTCCATCCCACAGCAGAAGGGATTTTCCCTTTGGCTCTTTCCTATGCATGTATTCTCAGTTTCATTCTCTCCACTAGATTGTGAGATCTCTTAGGGCACACTTTGTCAATCAATCTTCACAGCACTCCTTAGCATACTACAGGGGAGGTACTTGATAAAAATTTTTAGAATTGAAGCTAAGGCCATGAGCTTCCTATGTGGCCAATGAAAATGTACCCCCCTCCTCCCAGTTTTCAGTAATTTTCATCCCTTCAACAATACTAGCATCTGGTACAGAGGAGCACAAGGGGATGCAAGAATTAGGGTTTGTTAAGAAAACTGCAGGCTGAGAAGAAAATGAGGTAAAATATAAAGTGCTGGAGTTTGACTCAAAAGCTCAGTGACTTCAGAAGTCATGTAGCCTAATCCCCTTTATCGACAGAGGAGAAAATAGAGAGGAGAAGGGACTGGACCTGATACAACGACTCAATAGCAGAGCTGACATGAGAACCCAGTTGTTCTGACTTCAGATCCAATGCTCCTATCAGCTCAATCTCAGCTCTGCCAAACTCATGACTAGCTACATAACATTAGCAATCCATCCTCTATAGGTCTCGTTTTCCTCACTTACAAAGGAAGAGGCATTATCAAGGAAATCCATTGTAAACATTAAAGTACTATAAAAGGAGAAACAGCTATTATTTTCATGGAAAGGCTGAATATTGTTATACTCATGGAAAGAGCATAGGATTGGGAGTCCCAAGTTTGAATTTGGGATCTATCTCAGAGGTTTTCTGTGGGGATCACATGAGAAAATATCAAGCCCTTTGTAACAATGGTATAGTAAATTAAATTATTATTCTCAAAATGGATGTATGTATGTGTATGAGTGCCATTCTCTTAACTTCAACCAAGGATTTAAAGGATTCCCTTGGTAGATATTTTTACCGGGTCTCTGCCTTTCCTAACAGAAGACCAATTTACACTGTTCCGAGGGCAGAGAAAGAATGAGTCAAGTGTTCTGATAGGAAGGAGACATAATGAACCCTCACCACTTCAAAGCACTTAGGAAGCCTCCAGTGTAGAATAAAGTTAGTCCTGACACTACCCATCCAGGTACCTGTTAGTATAGGTTGCAGATTCCATGCTATTGAACATAAGACTCTCACTGTACTTCTCTGCTGCCTCCTTATGTTTCCCTTTTTTCACCAGCTCATTGCCTTCTTCCTTTAGGGCCCGGGCTCGTTCTTTGTCTCCAACAGTAGGCACTAGAAAAAGAACATCAGCATACCTAATATAGGTTGTATTCCTAAAATGACATCTCTTAGAAGGGAAAAAAAAAAAAAGGTTCAAAGATACAGACAGAAAAATGCCACTTCTTATTGATAGCTGTGTAGAAGTGGATTTGGCAAGAAAACATTTGGCTTCTATTCAGACTGATAGGTTATATCTGCAACTCTAGTCCTGGTTCTGTGCCTAACAATCATGTGATGTTATACAAACCGTTGTTCATCTTGAGCCTTAGTTCCTTATCTTTCAAACTGGAGTTATGACCATTGCCTCACCTATCTCACCGCAGTGTTGTAAAGCTGAAATGAAATAATGGTCATGAAAATGTTTTGAAAGTTATACCATCAAAAACTGGGAATTAAGAGGACACCCCACTATTGGTGAATAGCTAAGTAAATTATGGTGAATGGATGTAATGGAATATTTTTACATCATAAGGTAGATTGAAATGGGATAGTTTCTGTGAAACATGGGGAGACTGGTATGAATTGATGCAGAGCAAAGTAAGCAGAAAAAGAACAATTCATATAACATCATTATAAAAACAAAACACTTTGAATGACTTGAAAATGTTTACAAATGCAATGATCAACTATGAGACTAGAGGACTGAGGATGAAGCAAGCTACTCACCTCTTGACACAGAGAAGATGATCTCCAGATGCACAAGACAGACACAGTCCACAGGGAGATTTTTTTTTGCTAGACTAGGCATATGTTATAAAGGCTCCACCCTAACTCTCCCAATAGGAGGGGTAGGGTGGGAATAAGTGGGAAGAAAGAGGGTCATTACAGCACTTTTTTAAAATGTAGAGAAATAAGGCCAGAAAATATAGACAAGCAGAATAACTCTGAAAGACACAGTCCAAACTTATACCCCTAAGAAGGAGGCTAAATGTTCCACCAGAGCAATTCTCTTTTTCTGTTCTACGTCAATGAAAATGCCCATTTTATTTGATATTTGTTACATCCTTTTCTATCAATCAGATGACACTGTTATGAAAAGGGATGACAGAGGCCCAATACAGAAAAGTCTTTCATCTCTGCTTTTAGGAAAAAAAGAAGAGGGAGACAATAGACAGAAACCCAGGCTACTGAGCAATCTTCGACTGTCTCTGAGACTCAGATCCTTGCTCATCTGTACCAAGAAGGAAGAACTGAAAACATGTGGAGCTGTTTCTGTTTCAGCCCCACTCCAATGGTAGGACCTAGATTAACCTGTAAGCTCTGCCACTGCCCTTTTGAGGGATTCTTGAGCAAATCAGTGGACCTTTCTTGGTGGGTTTCTTCATCTTTATATTGGGAATTTATATTTCCTAACCTGCCAAGTTTATAGTGCTTTTGTGAAAATAAAATGAGATAATACATGTAAAACCACATAGAAACAAAAGTCCTCAAGGTGGAAAACATACAAGGGGTTTAGAAGTGGCATTTTCTTTCTTGATCTTTGGCTCTCCCAATCCAGGAAGACTCTTCTGGACTTGTATTTATAGTATCTAGGGGGCTGAAAGCTATGTAACTATTTACATCCAGAGAGAGGACTGTGGGAACTGAGTGTGGATCACAATATAACATTCTCACTCTTTCTATTGTTGTTCGCTTGCATTGTTTCCTTATTCCTTTTTGATTTGATTTTTTTTTGTGCAAGATAATTGTATAAATATATTTGCATATATTGGATTTAACATATATTTTAACATGTATAACATATATTGAATTGCTTGCCATTTAAGGGAGGGAGTAAGGGGAAGGAGGGGAAAATTTGGAATACAAGGCTGTGCAAGGGTCAGTGTTAAAAAATTATCCATGTGCTGAGTGAAACGAGCAGAACCAGAAGATCTTTATACACTTCAACAATGATACTGTATGAGGAGTATGCTGATGGAAGTGGATTTCTTCAACATAGAGAAGAGCTAATCCAATTCCAATTGATTAATGATGGACAGAACCAGCTACATCCAGAAAAGGAACACTGAGAAATGAATGTAAACTGTTATTTTTACCTTCTGAATCCAATTCTTCCTGTGCAACAAAAAAATTCGGTTCTACACACATATATTGTATCTAGAATATACTGTAATATATTTAACATATATAAGACTGCTTGCCATCTGGGGGAGGGGGTTGGGGGAGGAAGGGAAAAAAATCTGAACAGAAGTAAGTGCAAGGGATAATGTTGTAAAAAATTACCCATGCATATGTAATGTCAAAAAATGTTATAATTATAAAATAAAATAAAAAATTAAAAAAAAAAAAAAAAAAAAAAAAAAAAAAAAAATTATCCATGCATGTGTTTTGAAAATAGAAAGCTTTAATAAAAAAATTTTTTAAAGAGAGAAATAGAAAGATGTATTTTCCTTGGTTTATGATACTTAATTAAATGCACTATGATTCATGTATGACTTACTTTAAACCACTATCCCTAGGGAAAAGATGGGATGAGGCTCACCTTTGTTCTTTAAGGTGTCGGCTTCTTTGAGTTTGCTTTTGGCTGCCTTCTCATGGTCACCCCCTGGAGCTGCTTCCCATCTCTTTTGAGCTGCAACTGGCACTGAGGGGATGGGAGGCAGCTTAAGACGCCACTCAAGCCCATCTGTGTCCATGAGAGCTTTGGTCATCCTACAACAAAAGGCAAAGTATTAAAAAGAGGTTTTCTGGCTGAGCTACTCAAATATTTCCATCATCCAGTATGCAGGGTATAAGGCACAGTTAACATCTCAGTCAGTGCTCACCAAAGACTAAAATGCAAGAAAGGAGCTGATAATAAAAATTCTTGATTTTAGGTGTCTATATACAAATGTGGAGCATCTGGGTAACATGCATGGTACACTAGAGAATAAAGAGACAAATTTGACCTAATGGGTATCATTAAAATTTAGTAGGAAAATATCTACACCTGAAATATGGCTCTGAAAGGGGAAGGAATGAGGGGGAAAGGCATTATAAATATAACATTTTGTTTTAAAAAGTTATACTTGCAAGACATATATGAACCAGAGGGGGGAAGCATGGTAGAGATTATTGAGATGATCAAAAGAAGCAGAAAGAGAAGTGATAGTCAGCAGAATGTTAGAGCACCTAGAAAAAAAAAAATAGATGAAGAATTCAAGAAACAGATCACATTGCTGATAATGAGACATAAGATAGTAGTAATGAGAGACTTTATATTATTCAGACATCTGCAGACGCTTTTTCTCTTGCAAAAGCAGAGAGTGGTAATTTCTTTATTTGTCTTAATGATAATTTCAGCCTTTGAAAAGTGAAGGAATCAACAATAGAGAATTCTCTTCTGATCTGATTTTCCCCAACAATGAGAGGCTGATTACTGTGGTGGAAATAATGTGAATTTTCATAGCAAAGTAACAATTCCATCTTTGAATCTGCAAGTAAAAAGGAGAGGTAAGCTAGAAAAATTAATATGCGCCCTCAATTTCTAAGTGTTCAGGGAAAGGATAGGAAGGATCCTATTGCCTGAAATTCTGTAAGTGTTCCCAGGAGGGGTAGAAAATGAAATTCTAAAGGCACAAAGAAAAACAATTTAGATAAGATAAAAACGGAATCATTGAAGAGCTGATGCAAATGCATGGAGGGTCTTATCAACCAATCTAAGTTTTTAAATGGAAGAGAAGACAGGGAACAGAAGATGTCTATAAAAGCAAAATATGGTCCCGAAAGAATGGCAAGAACACTACTACAACTCAAAAACATCTAAGTCTATCAAAGTTAGGCTAAGAATAACAAAAAGATTTTTTAAACTATATTGTCTTGGGAGAGAGAGGTCAAAGATGGGACCAGATCATGCCTGAAAACAGATGAGACAGTAATAGTCAAGGGAAGAAAAAGCAAAGCTGCTCAACTCATGGTGGTTATCTTTTCTCTGCCAAGCAAAATGATCTTTGGACTAAAAAGGACAGAACAAAAATGAATAACAGGAAACTGAAACCCAAGATAAGTGAAGCAATTGAAAAAGAATACCCAACTTCTCTTGATGAATTCAAGTCACCTGATTTTGATAAACGACATTCTCTTGTACTTAAAAAACAATAAAGCAAACAACTAGCAGGTGTGATGGCTGAGTTATTTACCATCATTGATCTCTGAAAAGGTCTGTACAGGTGAGCTACCACAGAATTGTGAAAGGACAAATTTACCAATTTTCCAAAAAGACAAGAAAAATGTATTCTATAAACTACAGCCTATAGAATAGTATAGAACTATAGCATTCTACATAGGATGTAAATCCTGTATAAAAATGAAAAATTCTAAAATGAAATACTAAAGGATCATTATGCGGTCAGCCCACATTTGAAGTACAGCACTGAATTCTGAGTGCTACATTTTAGGAATTTTAGGAATAAGCTGAAGAGTATTCTGCAGAGAGTAACCAGGATGATGAAGTACCTCAAGTTTGTCATGAGACTTAATTAAAGGAAATGGAAATGATTACCCTGGAAAATAGAAAACTGGGAATAGTGGGAAGGTGGGTAGTCACTGTCTTACTATATATACTCTATGATATAGGTAGCCGTTACTTTTAGTTGGGAAATTTTCACAAAAAGGGGTGTTATTTCAGTTAGGCCCCAAATAACAAGGAGGATTTTTTAAAAGTGGGGAATTTTAGGAACAAGGATCATGTGAAAGAAGGGAAAGAGCCAGGAAGCACTTGGATGTGAACAAGAGATAGCAAATAGTCCAGTTTGGCCAAAGTTTAAATAATTCTAAGGAAAGCAGTGGGAGAAAAATCTAAAATGTAGGCTGGGACCAGATTTTGAAGAGAGAGCTGAGAAGTCTGGCAGTGAGGACAGGCAGTGTGTAACTTAGTTAAACTCATACACTAATGTATTAGGAAGATTAGTTTGTGTCTCAGCACAACTTAAGACATTCAGGGTATAGATCTGGAAAGAACTTTATAACGTCACACACTTCTCCATTAAAGATGATCTGAATGTAGACTTTTTCTCCAAACAGAAGTTTCCTTGTGATGGATATACTATACAGATGTCTATGAACCTGGGAAAAGGATGCTGTCCTTGCTTTGCTTTCTGAGTTCATTTTTAAGAAGCAAAAGCTACAAATAATGATGCCCTATCTCTTTCCTAAGCTAGTCTTAAGCTGGCAGTTTTGTGCCAGAAGACAAGCAAGGAAAGTGTTCAATACTAGCCAACTTGACTGGACTCCTGGTTTCCATGGAGATTATAGGTAGCAAGGCAGACTTACCTGTTGACTCCATCGTGTGCAGCTGGCAGAGTACAGTCTATCTGCAACACTGTCTTGTAATCCACATAGGCCAGCTGGTATTTTTCCAATGCTTCATAAGCCGCTGCCCGCCTTAACAAGGGTTTTATGCCAAAAGGAACCAAAGACAATGCACTAGAAGAGAGAAGAAAAAGCCATGTGACCTCCTGAGTCAAAGGAACACCATTCTACCCATTACTCTTTGGCTGTTTCAACCCAGAGACCAGTGTGGCAAAACATAGTCAAAATGGAACATCAGGAGAATATTCTGGAGAAAATTCCTCTGAGTCATATTACCTTTCTCTGGTTTGGTGTCAAAAATATTCTAATGTGGTATCACAAGATAGATTTGACACTTACTTTGTAGGGCTGGACGAATCATTTCACCTAATTTTAATTTCCTCCTATGTAAAAGGGGGATAATGATGTTTATAGTACCTAACCCACAGAGTTATGGTGGGGCAAGTGCTTCTTAAATCTTAAAGGGCCGGGTCAGGATCTCTGAATTCACTGGCTTAGTGTAGATAACCTCTGCAATGAAAGACATAGCCTTGCCAGGATTAATCTGTTAGAGGCATGACTTCACCCAAGTCTTCCTAGTTTCAAGATCAGCTCTCTATCCATTACAACATACTGTTAACTAAAAAAAGACAAAATAGGGTTTAACTAGATGGGAGTAAATCAAGAGAGAAAAAATTAAGGAAAACACCAGAAGATGGAATATGGCAATGAATAAAGATGCCAACTATCTAATTTCTATCATACTTTAGCTTTATGAGCACCTGCCCCAAAACAATATTATGAGATAGAAGATATATTGAGCATTTCAGGACATTAGCTTGGTATAGGAGCAAGGATGTTGGCAATGCAATAATAGGAGTCAGGTTAAAATCTAATTCTGTCTGATTTTTTTTAAGTCAGTTTACTCATTTGTAAAATGGGAGTGGGTTGAATAGCTTCCTCCAGTTTTTATCTATGGTCTTACAATCAACTTTAAGAATGAAGAAATTAGGTACAGAATAACTAAATGATCACCTGAAGACAACAGCTATTAAGGGGTGGAACAAAAACAGGAATGCAAGCCAACAGACTCTGGGTCTAGCATGTTCTTCACCACACCACCCTAAATGGCTTTTCGGAACAATCCAAACTTCTGAGAACAAGGGGCTCCCAACTAAAAGTCACAGTAATCCCCCAATCAGAAAGACAGGGGCTATTCTAGCAATTCTGGGCCTACAGTTTCCTCCCTTCCTCTACAGCTCTTCCCAAAGACCCCCATCCAGCTCAAACCACTCCATGCCCTGCTTTTTTACAGATTGGTTACAAAAAGTAAACCACCTGGCCACTAAGGCCAGAGAGGGGAAGAACCTCTGAATCTCTCTCCTGTTCCAGACTCAGGCAGAAAAGCTTTTTTGAGATTAGTCACAATATGCCCAGTAGGGTTAGCCCAGGAGAGGAAATGACTTCTGGCCACCACCCACAGGTCTGAATCACCCTGGGGGCCCTCTAGCTAAAAGGTATTCAAAGCTGCATTTAGCTTTAAGAAATACTGCTTACACAGAGCAGTCTTTAATGCAATGAGTACAGTTTCCATCCTTCAAGTGGCAAGCTGCTCGGTTGGAATAGAGGACACTCTCTTCTTCAGGGTTGGCCGGACCTGTTAAGAAAGGGAAATGAGGTACAAAAAACTGAGCAACAAAAGCCTGAGGCTACCCACACAAAACCCTCCACATCCAGGACTCTTCAGAACATGGCCCAGGGCAAAAGAAATATGAATGTGAGTTGGCTCCACAGGTTAGTCAATCTCTCATGTTGCATACATGCACACGTCTTCTGCCATTCATGAACTCGATTCCACACCCTTCAGAGTATATGTAATATATTAAAAAAAACACTGGAGTTAGAATCCAATGCCCTCCTTTTGGGCCCATCTCTACCACTCACTAACCAAGTGATTTTGGATGAATCACACAACTACTAAGCTATTTCCTCTTCCATAAAACAAAAATGGTACATGTACTATCTACCATACAGGATTATTATGAGGAAAGCATTTTGTAATCCTGCTGGCACTACAGCAATGTAATGATGGCAAAAATCTAACTTGGTCTAATGCAAACCAAGACCCCTTCTCAATCTAGTAAAGTCCTGAATGGTATGGTCAAAAAATTCATTTATCAAGCTGATAACATACTCTGACTTTTTGGGATACTAGTACTCAGAAAACAGCCATACATAGCACAATCTTGTCCCCAGAATGGACTTCCTTGTCCTCTTGGAATCCTTAGCTTCTTTAAGAACATAGTTAAAGTGCCATCACCTGTTAGTGATGCTTGTTAGTTAGCTTTTTAAAAACCCTCCACAAATAATTTTTTTTCTTCTGCTAATCTACGTATTTATTAGTATGCCACAGCAGAATATAAATTTCTTGAGGGCAAGAATCTTGTGCTCTTTTTGACTTTGCATCTCCAGAACCTGGGAAAGAATTTTGCAAAAAGGAGGTATAAGATCAGTATTCGTTGAATTTTATTGAAAAGACACTTGTAGCTCATCCCTTATCCTGTAATTTTCCAGGCTGATAGGATTTGTTAAGAGTTTGCATCTCACTGATAAGAATCTAAAGTCATTTCCATGACATCCATGAGATACTGAAGGAGAGTGGAAAAATAATTATCATTATAGCTTATTATTATTGCACATTTTCTCACTGGCTATTGAGCTAAGAAAAAGGCACCAAATAGTGCTGAAAAAGTACATCTTGGGGATGGCCTTCTTTCTAAGAGCTACAATATCAGAAATCCGTATTTACTATGGATCTATTTTTTTTTTAAACATATTCAGGAGATACATACATTGAATCAGACACAAAGGAAGTAACTTCATAAGAAAGTTAGGAAGTTCTACTCATAACATTCTACTGTAGACAACTATATCCTTTAACTTTCATGTCCAAGATTGGATTTTATCCTCAATTCTGTGAGGCTAGAAATAATGTAAGAATTAGCATCTCCACATTATGAAATGCAAAATGGATAATTTTGATTATATTAAATTAAATGTTTTGCACAAACAAAACCAATGTAGCCAAAATTAAAAGGGAAGCAGAAAATGGGAAAAAAATTTACATCCAAAGGCTCTGATAAAGACTTCATTTCCCAAATATATAGAAAATTAAATCAAATGTATACGAATACAAGTCACTTTCCAATTGATAATCAAAGAATATGAACAATTTTCAGACAAAGAAATTAAAGCCATTTCTAATCATATGAAAAAAATGGCTCTAAATCACTATTGATTAGAGAAATTCAAATTAAGATACTTCTGAGGTACCACTACACACCTCTCACATTGGCTAAGATGACAGGAAAAAAATGATAAATATTGGAGGGGATGAGGGAAAATTGGGACACTAATATATTGTTGTGATTTGATCCCAAAGGGTTATAAAACTGTGTATACCTTTTGATCCCACAATGTCTCTACTGGGTCTGTATCCCAAAGAGATCATAAAAAAGGGAAAAGGACCCACATAGACAAATATGTTTGTAACAACCCTTTTTAAGTAGTGGCAAGGAACTAAAAACTGAGTAAATACCCATTAGTTGGGGAATGGCTTAATAGTTATGGTATATGAATGTAATGAAATATTATTGTTCTATAAGAAATGATCAGCAGAATGGTTTCTTAAAGGCCTGGAGAGACTTATCTGAACTGATGCTGAATGAAGTGAGTAGAACCGAGAGAACATTGTATACGCAACAACAAGATTAAGTGAGGATCAATTCTGATGGATGTGGCTCTTTTCAACAATGAGGTGATTCAGGACATTTCTTGTGATGAAAAGAGCCATCTGCACCCAGAGAGGTGACTGTGGGGACTGAGTGTGAATTACAACATAGTATTTTCAACTTTTTTGTTTGCTTACTTTTTTCCCCTCATTTTTCTCTTTTTGATCTGATTTTTCTTGTGTGGCATGATAAATGTGGATAACTGTTTAGAAGAATTGCGCATATTAACCTATATTGGATTACTTGATATCTTGGGGAAGAAGAGAAGGGAAAGGGAGAGAAAAATTTGGAATACAAGCTTTTGCAAAGAAATGTTGAAAACTATTTTTCCATGTATTTTGAAGATAAAAATCTGTTACTAAAATTTTTAAAAAGAAAAAGAATTATCATCTCCATTTGCAATATGGAAAATGAGATCCTTGGAAATGAAGTAAGTTATGTCAGGTTATACAACTACTCAATGTCAGAGCTAGGGCAAGGACACGGATCTCTTAGATTCTACCTCTGGAATCTTAGTTGAAAATTTCAGAAATTGACAATACGCCTTCTTGAGGACAGGGATAAAAGTTTTTGAATCTCCAGCACCTAGCACAGCTCTTATAATATAGTAAGTGCTTAATGCTTGATTATATTCCATAAAAGCTTTCAAAGTGCTTTATTTACATTATCTCCTTCACCACTCGCTATCTATATCTTGCCACTGAACTCAGATGACTGGAGGAGAAAATGAGGCTGGTGAATTTGCACAGCCCACCCTCATTTAAATCCAATTCACTTGCATCAACTCCCTGATGTCAAGGTCCTCTGAGAATGAAAAAGAACAATGTTCATAATCTCTTTTGACTGCAGAATAGCCCTGTGAAGGAGGCAGGGCCAGGGTGATTATGTCAGAGGAACAGTAGGCCACAGAAGTGGCAATTTGCTCAAGGGGATACAGCAGAGCCAGAACTCAAATGAAGGTTTTTCAACTACATGTCCAGTTCTTTGTCAAAAACAGTACCAGGGAGACCTACAGCAGGCAGAGGTGGCTAAGGAGATGTTCTGTTTGACAAATATTTGGCTTTTTCCTGACAGCACTCACCATTTCAGGGATGCTCATAGAAGGATCTGGCAGCCCAGCTCTAAAGCCAACACTGAAAAGCATATGATTAGCTGGGCAGCTACAAACCTGTAACTTTATTCTGACAGAAGCCAGGAAGACCAGCATAATAACATGAGGAAGCAGGTGGGTGGTCCAGTGGATAGAGCCCAGCCCTGGCGTCTGGAAGACTTCTTCCTGAGTTCAAATCTGGCCTCAAGACATTTACTGGCTTTGTGACCCTGCACAAGTCACTTAACCCTGTTTGCCTCAGTTCCCTCATCTGTAAAACGAGCTGGAAAAGGGAATGGCAAATCACTCTACTATCTCTGTGAAAAAAACCCAAATAGGGTCATAAAGTGTCAGACATGACTAACAAAGACTGAACAACGAAAATAACAAATGAGAAAAGAATGGAAAAAATAACCATAACTTAAAATTAGAGAACAAACTGGAAAGGTTTTTATAGCATATTGTCAAAGTGCATAAAGTCCAAACTCCTAATTTTAGGAAGAAATTAAGGTCAACAGAGTGCTTCCCCAACTAATCAATAGTAAGGGAAGGAAGTCATTAAATGTCAAATACGTGGCAGCTACTGTGCTAAGTGCTTGACAAATATTATCTCATTTGATCTTCACCATAGCTCTGGAAGGTAGGTACTGTTATTATTGCCATTTTTACAGTTAAGGAAACTGAGGTAGACAGAAGTTAATGACTTATCCAGGGTCAAATACCTAGGAAAACTAGATCTGAACTTGGTTCTTCTTAACTCTAGGCTCAGGGGTCCACTGTATGGCCCAACTGTCAAAGTTTGGCTTAATAAGGGGGCAGCTAGGTGTCGCAATGGATAGAGCACCAGCCCTGAATTCAGGAGGACCCGAGTTCAAATCTGGTCTCAGACACTAACACTTCCTAGCTGTGTGACCCTGGGCAAGTCACTTAACCCCAGCCTGAGGGGGGGAAAAATAATAATAAATTTATTTAAAAAAAAAAAAAAAAAAGCTTGGCTTAATATTTGGGCACTGGGTCAGACTAACTTCCACAAAGCTGACTAGGTAAATTTCCCAGGATACCAGCCATTTCTTCCTTCCTTCCTTTTTTCCTTTCCTCCCTTTCTCCTTTTTTTTCCTTTTTTCCTTCTTTCTCTTCCTCCTTCCTTTCCCTTTCCTTTCTTTTCTTCCTCCTTCCTTCCTTTCTTCCCTCCTTCCCTTTCATTCCCTCTTCCCTTCTTTCCTTCCTTCTTTTCTTCCCTCTCTCCTTTTCCCCTTCTCTTCCCTTCCTTTTCTCTATCACACTTTTATTCATTTGGTAGTTCATAAACTGTTCAAATATCTTCAGGAGTTTCCCTCATAGCTTGCTTACATTTGTTTCTTCTGAGATGCCAATGAAACACAGGCCTCTTATTTAGCATTAGGGAAGGTGCAGGTAGGAATCTGAGACCATTAGCCTTCCCTTTGTCAAGGTACAAGGCCTCCAGCTAGTATAAAACCCAAGGGATGCTTTTGAGTTCCAGGCCAGCTTGCAACCCTTTGGGATTAGTGTGCCTGCTCCCTTCCTGGTGGCACCACTCTTGTTACAATTTCTCTCTGTCTTTGGCTGGTTGTGTACAACAGGATCAGTGTCCCAGCTTCTCCTGACATTCAGGTATTGCTTAAGTTAGTGGGACCTATGGAAGGCTCTTAGGTTCACAGTAAGCATGATGAGGTCACACGTGTAGTTGAAAGACACTAGAAACTGGGAAAACTGAAGGGAATTTAAGAAGCCCAGGTTGCCAAAAGGCCAGATGAAAAAGCCTAGTGTAGTTTAATAAAGTTAAAACCAAGGGCCATTAGACAGGGTTAGAGGAGGTAGGTGAGAGGGCATGCGGATAAAATGATAGGTTGGGGCCTTTTCTGGGTGTGTGGACCCAACCTATGCTTCCTTATTCTATCACTGCCTTTTGCTCACTCTATTATCTGATAGCCAAAGTGATTCTCTCTCTGTTCCTTATAATTAGCACTGAGTCTTTTATCCTAATTCTCCATGCTCAGAGTGCACTTCCTCATTACAGAATTTTTCTCTTTCTTCAGGATGGGCACTTCAAGCATGATCACCATGTGCTTACTTACTGATCTCCTGAGCTGCTAGTGTCTGCCCTCTTTAACTATCTTCTACTTTGTTATATGCTTATACATACATAATGGAATTTTGTGCAATGAAGATATTACACATCATAGAAGAGGAACTGAGGCAAATATGGGAAGATTTTTATCAAAAGATAGGGAGCAAGTAAGTTGAACCAAAAGAATAATAAACATGATGAGCACAAAAATGTAAATGAACACATCACTAAAAGAAAGTTGAACTAAGTAATGGAGGGGAAAAAATCAAGAAAGGTCCCAGAAATCATGAAAAAATATACTTTCACAGAAAGGGTTGTGTACTGCAAGAATGGAATATCACAGATGTTGTAAGACAATTTCTTTAAGTGAGTGTTTTTGCATATTTGGGTGGGGTGGTCAGAAGGGAAGGTTCAGACTAGTGGAGGGGAAGGAAATTATTTGTTAAAAACAAATGGAACTAATGATATATTTTTAAGAAGAATAAACAAGGGCAGACTTTCCCCAAAAGGATGAGAGATAAGGGCAGATCTGCTGGGTCCCTTCAAGTGAAAAATTCCTCACCTAAAAGGACTCAGGAGGCAGGATGGATAAAAATGATTATATTTCAACAGACAGGAAATGACTCATTATTCATATAGGAATCCGCTTTGAAAGTACCTGTGTACAATCAAACTGTAGACTTGTTAAAGCAAAGACCAAAATAAATATAGACTAGAAAAGAGAAAAGGCTACTGTAAGGGACTAGATAGCCTTGAACACTGCTTCCAGCTCTGACATTAGTAGAGACCAAAGAACTAGGTTTGGAAGGACCAATGGAGGTCACTGTACAGTCTGCGAACCCGGGAAGACCTTTTTGGGAAAAGGAGTAATTTAGATAGGCTGGGAGTCTGTGGGCCAGAGACATCGTGCTGTAGTTAGGAAAGACAGGCTGTGAAGTCAGTCTGGTAAACATGGTCCTCGGGGGCAGAGCTGGGGGAGGACTCCATTTGGAGTTAGGGTGTGTGGGGGGATCCTAGCTGGTCATAATCTGTATGGCTTTGGGCCTAGAAGGATGTAACTTCACGGAACTGGAGAACTGTGTGAATTTGGAGTGCTGTAAGCTGTGGTTTCTGAGGCTGCTTGGGGGCTGCGTAACCCAAGTTTACGGGGGTTGGAACACAGGCGGGATAAATTATGTGGACATAGAGCTGTTGGGAGTCCCGCGTGCTAATGATTGGTCAGGCTGTGACACCGGTGTAAGGAGCCGAGTCCCGGGGGTGGAAGTTTGTGGAGTTCAGGGGCTGTGGGACGCCGGGTGGGCCCTTCGTGAGACTGAGGAGGAGTCAGTGGGATGAGATGGGAATTTGTGGGATCTGGAGCTTTAGGGCCCTCTGAAATCCCCCACCATCCATCTTGTACTGGGAGGTACCTTCCAACTAGTGGTGCAGCGGAGAGAGTGCTGAGCCCGGAGTGACGGGGTTCAGACGTAACCTGTCTGCCTGTTCCTCAACGGTAGCAAGGGGACAGCCCCTCCGCCCGCAGCAGGCCCTGTATAAATGCTAGTTCCCTCTCCCCAAGTCAGCGAATCTTTCCAAAACGCTCACGTTCCAGATGAGGAGTGGGGGGTCTCTGGGGTGGTTTACAGACTCAGCAGGATAGTCGGGGTGTCCGCCGGTCCTGGGGTATCTATGGCTGTGGGCTCTCCGTGTGAGGGGGGTCTGCCCCAAGGGGAGCGGGATCTGTGAGGGATCCTTGAAATATGCCTCTGGGTTCTGCAGCGGGGGGAGGAGTCTCCTGGGTCCTTGGAGGATCGATGGAGCCCCGAGGGTCTAGGGGCCCGCATGTCCATGTGACCCTGGAGGGGAGATGAGCTCCTCGGGCTGTCTCAGGCCTCCCGATGGGCCTGGGGGGAGTCTGAGGTCCCCGAGGGCATGTGTGACCCGGGGTCTCGGGGGTGTCTGTGACTTAAGGGAGCCCCTGGGGTCCCCGGGGGCAGGTCTCTGGTCCCCGGGGTGTCTATGCGGCCCTGGAGAGACTGGGGTCCCCGGGGACGGGTCTCTGGGGGTGCCTAAGTGACCCCGGGAATGTTTCTGGGGCCCTGGGGGGTCTTTCGGGGGCTCGGGGCGGCTCGTACCTGTCTCCTGCAGCGCGTCGAGGGCCCGGCCGTAGAGTTCGGCGGCCTCCGCGTACTGGCCGCTGCGGAAGCTTTCGTTGCCGGCGGCGCGGAGCTCGAGGACGGAGCCGGGGGGCTTGGGCGCCATCCCGGGACCGGAGCCGACCAGAGGCTGGAGGCCGGGGTCCGCGTTCCGCGGTTGCTGTGGCGCCGGCTCCGGCTCCGCCCCCTCCCCCCACCTCCGGACCGGAAGCGACGCCGACGCCTAGAACCTCCGGTGGGCGCTGCCGGGGGGCGCTCGAGAGAGACGGGGGCGCGCATGCGGGGCGAGCGGGCAGGAGCGCGCACAAGGGGCTGCTGGAGGGCGTGGGGCGCGCCACCTTACAATGAAGTCCTCGCGTAACAGGGTCCGGGTACCCCGCAGCCCCGGAGCCGCAGAGCCCGCGCGTCCCTGGGAGGGCCGCCTTTTGAGAGTCCCGCGGCCTGGGTGTCTGAAGGTGGGCCTCGGGCCTTACTCAGGGCCGGGGAGGCTAGGGGTCACGTGATACATGCTTGTAGAGGTCTCAAATCCTTTCTCTTACACTTACGATCACTCGTTCCTTCTCTCCTTCTCCCCTCCCCAGAACTTCCATTTGAGAGGTAGAGAATTAAGCCTTCCCTCCCACACTTTGTTGCCATCCGTGAGATTATTGGAGTCCCGTCGTCTCTCTGAGCCTCAGTCTGCTTTTCTGTGAAATGGGACATAAACCGCGTGAAGACACTCTCGTGGGAGTGCATCCGTAAACTACGTTGTAACTGTGACTTGAGACTTTAACAAGGAGAGCCAGAGATTTAAAAAGTCGCAGGCGTTTCCCACCGCCTCTTAATTAGCATTTAGGCACCTCTTTTAATCATGCTCTTTAATTCTGTGTTTTACAGTTTTCACTTTGCACTCCTTTTACCGCCAACCCATTTTTGCTTAGTCTTACTCTAAGAGTCTCTGGTTTTGGTCCATACACAAGTACAGGCATAAAATTCTTGGGGAAAAAAGTTCCTCTTATGACACTAAAAAAAATGCAAATTGGGCGATCATTCAGGAAATGTTTACTGTACTTATGTGCAGAACCCTCTGCTGGGAGAAACAAGAAAAAGTTTCTTTAGAGAGGATAAAGTCACTGAACTCTCCCGACTTGGAGGGAGGGGTTAATAGGACTTGTAAACTTTAGAGTAAACATTAATAAGTGATCAATCACTTGAGTGACATAAGTAATATGCTGAAAACTCCAAGTGAATACAGGTTAAAGCTTCATGGAACACATGGAATTTATTATCCAGAAGCAGTGCTGTAGGGAAGAGAGAGCTGCATTTGGAATCTGAGGACCTGTATTCAAATCTTAGCTCTAGTATCTTATTGCCTGTGTGACTATGGAAAACTTTTTACCTCTCTAGACCTCGGGCCTTCATCAATCGAACAAGAGAATTGGATTAGGGGAATTCCAACTCTATCTAGATTTTTCAAATTCTTAAAACTATATCCTATGATTTATTCATTCACCAAGTCCTGGACCTGGAGTTAGGAGATACAAGGGCTCAAATTACATCTCTGGCACTTACTAGCTTAATGGGATGATTTGTTTGACCTAAGCCTCAGGGTTTCCTTATCTGTAAAAAGGGCAAAAATACTTGTTAGGTCCACCTCCTGAGTTGTTTTAATAAAAATAGCTAACATGTATATGGCATTTACTATGTGCTTAAGCCCTTTACAATTTTTATCTCAATTGATCTTTACCCTGGAGGCAGGTGTTATTTTTTTCTTTTTTTAAATATATTATTTTATTTTTCCAATTATGATAGTTTTCAACATTCGAAGATTTTGAGTTCCATTTTTTTCTCCTTCCCTCTGTTACCTTACCCCTCCCCAAGACAACAAGCAATCTAATATGTTATACATGTACAATCATTTTGGACATATTACTATGTCATTTGAAGGAAAATCAGAACAAAAAGGGAAAAAAACTGCAAGGAAGAAAAAGCAAATTAAAAAAAATCAAAAATAGTATGTTTCAATCCATGTTTAGCCTACAAAATTCTCCCTCTAAATATTGATGACATTTTCCACCCCAAGTCTAATGGAATTGTCTTAGATTGTCACATTGCTGAGAAAAGCTAAGTCTATCATAGTTGATCTTGTTACTGTGTACAATGTTCTCCTGGTTCTACTCACTTGTTCATCACTAGTTCATGTAAGTCTTTCCAGGCTTTTTTGAAATCAGCCTGTGTTCATTATTTCTTACACAATAATAATATTCCATTACATTCATATACTATAACTTCTTCAACCATGCACTTATGAGCATCCACTCAATTTTCAATTTCTTGACACCACAAAAAAGAGCTGCTTTTTCACATGTGGGTTTTTTCCCCTCTTTATTGATCTCTTTGGGATATAGATCTAGTAGTGACTGATTAGATTGAGATCTGGCATTAAATGATGAGTTTGGGAGCAATACTTTGTTTGAATGCCAAAAAAGTACCTCTGTTTATGAGGTTACAGATAAAATGAAAAGGTAAAATAGACACCAGGAGTGGTAAACATGAAATAGATTTAGGAAAGCATATAGTTAGCAAGGAACACTTAACAATGGAAAAGACAAGTTCTCCAGTGGGAACTCACAATTAACCAGGAGAAAAGAAATACAACATGAGACATGTCAACATTTTAACCGGCATATTAAATCCATAGAGAAACAAGGAGAATGGTACCATGACGCATGGGGGAAGAGATGAGAGAAAAGATACAATGAGGCAGAACACCATTGTGGGCTAACCTAAAAGGAAGTCAGCAAAGATGGCTTGGACATCCATGGACACATTTATAAGGGAAATTTAACCTTGGGGGTTTGACATCATAGCTTGGCTTTCTCTGCCAACCCCACCTAGTTATCCAGGACCTCATCAATGACAGTACTGGATCAAAGGGCATGCACAGTTTTATAACTCTTGGGTACAGTGCCACATTACTCTTCTGAAAGGCTGTGCACCTTTCCATCAACCATGCATTGGTATGTCAGTTTTTTTACATCCCCTCCAATATTTTTCACTATAGTTTCCTTATCTTAGCCAATCTGATAGGTGTGAGGTGGTAGGCAGGTGCCATTATTGTGTCTATTTTATAGATGGAGAAACTGAGGCAAACAGAAGTTAAATGACTTGTCTAGGCTCACAAAATTGGAAAGGGTCTGAGGCTGAATTTGTATTGAGGCCTTCTGTTAGGATTCTTACAAGGTACTTATGCACTTAGTTCACACCTTTAAAGGTTTGATCCCAGTCCAGTGCTGTAGACACCCTTGCTGGATTAAAATGAGATAATCTATATATTTAGAAACTTTAATAAAACACTTTGTAAATGTCAGTTATTATTCATTCACATTCACATTCAAATGGATCAATATGTGTGTTATTTTAGAGATCCCCTGCAGTGATCAAAACCATACAGGACTGCCTGGTTAATTTAATTTTTTTTTTTTTTCAGTTCTTATAACCAATAAAGAGTCTGCTCAAACTGCAGGAGGTCTTCCTCCATTTCTTCTGACCTCCTAACAATACATAAAAGATAGAACACAGAAGAGGCCCAGGTGGATATCTCTCAATCTCCCTTAAAATAGGCCCTTCTTTTTTTTTTGGTATTTGGGTTTTGTTGGCTCTCGGTGTAAACAGCCATAATTTCATTCTGGCCAGAAAACCTGAGAGTCTTCTTTTTCTTAAGTTTCATTTTTTGGTTGGTTTGTTTGTTGAATTATCTTTTGTCTCATTTCTTACTTGGCCTTAAATCACTGAATGGGTATTGCCTCACACTTTTAAGTTAAAAAGACCAAGAGCTCCCACTGCCTTAGCGATGGTGTCTATATCCTGTCCCTGGACCCAGTTGGCCGTGCAGGACTGAACGAGGCTGGTGCATTCGCACAGCTCTCCCTCGCTCCCATCCAATTCTTGACAAATCCAGACATCCACCTCTCAATGTCATTGGTCCTGTGGGAGAGCACAAGGCAAACAGCAGCGCTCTGTGTGCGACCAGTCATTTCCACTGTGTTCTTGGCCAACTCCAGAATGACATGAGGGCACGTTACAGTTTGAAAACTGACACAGTCCAGAAGAATTTTGGATTACCGAATAATAGAATGAATCGGGACATTACGAGTCATGTAGTCCCCCACCTCATGTTACAGAGGCAGCCGAGGTCACGAACAAGGACTTCACTTGCCAAGATCCTATGGAGGATCAACCAGAGCATGATGCAGAGTAGACGTCGGAGGCACGGATGATGTGTATTAAATGAAAGGCCAAGGCCACAGTTACCGTACAGAAAACTACCGCTCTCTTAGATCATCCAGCATTCTGAAGTGAAACTACCCTACTTACTGTAGGCACAGGAAGCTTCCCTCGCGGCTCTAAATGTCAGGTTGCTAATTTATAAAAAAGGGACAGATGATGCTTCCAACGGAGGCGGCCGAGCGCTTCAGTGAATGAGTGCTGGACGTGGGTTCAAATCTAACCTCGGGCGCTCACTAGCGGCGTGATTTAACCCCTTTGCCTTAACCCACCGGAGAAGGAAACGGCCGATCACCGTAGTATCTGCCAAGAAGACCCTGCCGGGGCGATGAGCCGGATTCATTGAACAGGACTTTCAGAGCCGTTTGCCACGGGTGTATGAAGAAAGCTCTTAGTGATCCCTGAGTGTTACAGATACGGGAGCTGTTACTTCTAGGAACAGTAGCAGTCATTCGGTGCTTTGCTAAGCACCTTCTCCACGGCAGCTTGTGACGTGCAGAGTGCAGAAATGTCGCCAAGCTCTGTCCCTCACCAAGCAAACGTCGTCACCATCAGAAACACGGCTCAGCCGGAGCTCAGATACGGGTCGTTCTGTTCTGTAAAACAGGGGGCAGAACTGCGTGACCATGAAGCTGCGCTCAGGACTGCACCTTGTTGCACTTGAGATGGATACGTGGTGACAGTGGAAATTGCTCTGGGGCAGGGATTAAGGAGGGCCTGTCCACACTTCTGTCATGTACTAGCTAAGCGTTTTTGCACTGATTGTTTTCCCTCTTTTGGCCTCCGGTGTAAAACAGACGCGGAGGTCGCTGCCAACGTCTCTAACCAGGCTCTCTCTACTTAGTCTCCCACCACACGGAATAGACTGACGCTCTGGGAAAACGAAACTGAGGCACCCAGGGCTGCGCAGGCGCCAAGAGTTATTACAGCCCCCCCCCGCTGCCCTTGTGCGGGGCCCATCAGGCAGTCCCCTACTCACTCTCCCTGCCCCGCCCCCGAGGAGGCAGGTGCCACGTGATGCTGGCCACGCCCACTGGAAACTTCTCCGTCTCCTCCCTCACTCCCTTCCTCAACGGCCCCACCAACCCCACTTCCGGCCGGGGCGGAAAGCGGAAGTGTCGGAGGGACCGGCTGGGGATGGGGCAGTAGCAGGTTTATGCTGCCGGCAACCGCGCTATGGAGACGGTGCAACTGAGGAACCCGCCGCGCCGGTGAGGAACCCGGCCCGGGGCTGGAGACGGGTGGTGCCGAGGAGAGAGAAGGAAAAGAGTGTGTGTGTGTGTGTGTGTGTGTGTGTGTGTGTGTGTGTAAGCTTGAGTGAGAGAAGTGAGGATGTGTGAGGGGGGGAGGAGGTCTGTATGTGTGTAAGGGAAGAAGACGAGACTGCATGCGTGTCTGTAAGGGGGTGCATATATGTGGGTGAGAGGAGGAGGATGTGTGTGTGCGCGGGGAGACTACTTGTGCTTGTGAGGAGGAGGTTGGGTGAGAGTGGAGGCTCTGTGTGAATGAGGCCAGTGCGTGCCTGCGTGTGTGTGAGACGGGGAGGCTGTGAGAGGGCGATGCATGTGTGTCAGTGACAGGCTGGGTGTGTGTGTGTCAGTGTGTGAGTATGTGAGTGACAGGCTGGGTGTGTATGTGTGAGTGTGAGTGACAGGCTGGGTGTATGTATGTGTCAGTGTGAGTGTGTGGGTGACAGGCTGGGTGTGTGTATGTGTGAGTGACAGGCTGTGTGTGTGTGTGTGTCAGTGTGTGAGTGACAGGCTGTGTGTGTGTGTCTGTGTGAGTGTGTGGGTGACAGGCTGGGTGTGTGTATGTGTCAGTGTGTGAGTGTATGAGTGACAGGCTGGGTGTGTGTATGTGTGAGTGACAGGTTGGGGGTGTGTGTGTCAGTGTGTGAGTGTGTGAGTGACAGGCTGTGTGTGTGTGTGTCAGTGTGTGAGTGACAGGCTGTGTGTGTGTGTCAGTGTGTGAGTGACAGTGTGTGTCTGTGTGAGTATGTGGGTGACAGGCTGGGTGTGTGTGTGTCAGTGTGTGAGTGTATGAGTGACAGGCTGGGTGTGTGTGTGAGTGACAGGCTGTGTGTGTCAGTGTGTGAGTGTGTGGGTGACAGGCTGGGTGTGTGTGTGAGTGTATGAGTGACAGGCTGGGTTGTGTTTTTTTGTGTGTGTGTGTGAGTGACAGGCTGGGTTGTGTTTTTTTTTTGTGTGTGTGTGTGAGTGACAGGCTGGGTGTGTGTGTCAGTGTGTGAGTGTATGAGTGACAGGCTGAGTGTGTGTATGTGTCAGTGTGTGAGTGTATGAGTGACAGGCTGGGTGTGTGTGTGTGTGTCAGTGTGTGAGTGTATGAGTGACAGGCTGGGGGTGTGTGTGTGTGTGAGTGACAGGCTGTGTGTGTGTGAGTGGGGGAGAGGGGCTGAGTTTATGTGTGGGAGATGCAGGGTCCAGATCTGTTAGTGAGAGGGGATCTGTGTATATGGTGAAAAGTGAAGAGGGGGACTGCATACGGGATCCAGAGTGGTTTCCGAGTCTGTTTAAAGAGTTAGTCTTTCTTTTCTTTGCCGGGTTCTCTGTGCATGCCGGGGGAGTGAGAAAGGTAACACTTGGGTGATTTGTGCAGACTTGCCACTCCACATTAAGAGAAATCATCATTACAATTAATCTTCTGCTCTGAAGTGACCCCCCAGCATTTCTTATTCTATTCTCATAGGTTTTAAAGCTCTGCCTTCTGCCATACTGGGGACAGAGACGCAGTTTTAAACCCACAGTTCTGTCATTTCTACAGATCCTTCTGTGTGTGTGTTTTGAGCTTCCTTCCACTTGTGAAATCTGAGAGCTCAGAGTGTATCAGACAGCAGTGCTGTTTGCCTTCATGAGTTAGACACTCACACGTGTGTGAGGGATAAATGAGAGTGTCCTAATTTTGCTTAAAGTTGTAATTTATAAAACGACAAAGCAAGGTCACCCTTATTTTGCTTAAAGAAGTCATTTGTTAAAAGTAATGCTTTCTCACAGATACTGACTGTAAAGTGTAAGATTCAGAGCTTGTCCTTGAGCTCCTGTTGATGCTGCGTTCAGGATCTTCGGAACTCACATGTCTGTGCTTTGTCCAGGTTGACAGAGAACACCTAGGTAAAAGAGAACCATTGGCCGACCAGACCTGGCAAAGGCTGGTTTCCGGTGGTGCTGAGGCCTTCCTGGAGTTCTTTGATTATCACAATATAGTATAGAGTCTGTCCATTTGTTTCCAAATGAATAGTATTTGCAAAACAACAAAAAGGTGATCAGCCATTGTCAACATATTCAAGGATAAAAACATGATGATGGACAGATACAGAAATTTTCACAGAAGTCACATCTTCCTTGTTCGTTGTCCTTGTTCTTTGTGACCTTCATTGCCATATAGTTGATTAAGAAATACCAAAAAAAAAAAAAAAAAAAAGATCCCAATGTGTTTTATCATTTTTTTTAAAAACTGGCAGAAAAAAATGTATTCCTAATGACTTTACTCTAGGAATTTCCGCACAAATACTGAAATGTTACACACATGTTAAAATCATGCAAGATTCTCTGATTGTCACCACTAGGGAGCTCATTTCATTGATTCACTAAGACTCAACCTCAAGAAAGAAATAAAACACATGTTTTTGTAAACTGTTCACAGTATCATAGAAACTGACCTACATACAACCCAAATAGAAGGAGGATTTCCTATCAGTAGCAAAGTTGTCCGGATACTACTTATATTTATACATGATATTGTTCTGATTACATTGAGCTCCAGAATGCTACGGGGCTTTCTCTTTGAAATCTGTAGTCATTAATTGTTTTGGGGGATTTTTTTCCACCAAAGATGTGTAAATGCATAAACAAAAGTGGCGGAAAAAAAAAACACACCGCCTTTATATTGGAGCCAAGTAATACTTGGTAGAATCTGAAGTTCATTGTGATAGTTGATCATTATGTATAAATTTGGACAGGCATTATACATGGACAGTGAGATGAATTTAGAATTGGGTAGGAGGAAATTATCAGATTGAATCATATGAGAATTTGCACCACTCTGTTACAAAAGTACATCTCTTTAATGATAAAATTCTGCTACTGGTGCTATACAGGTACTCAAGTCAACAAGCTCCACTATCACAGGAGAATCAAAGTTGAAGGTAATCCAGATGATGATGGACAGAGACATAGGACACGTAAAATTGTAGTATTTTGCCATAGACAATTGTGGGTGAGAAACATTATTAAATTGAATTATTAAGGCCCTTTTTGTTTGAAATCTTTATTGATGATTCTGTAATACCCAGCTATAAAAATTTTAGTCTGAAAATTTTAGACAAAATATAGATGAAACCAGTATCTTATTATTATTGATATGTTTTGTTTCTTCTTTACTACTAATTCAGAATCTATCCCTATCTTCCAAACTGCCTCTTAACAAAGAACAACAACCAAAAAAGTAGTTCAACAAAGCCAGTTGTCATACTACTTGTATTTAACAGTATATGCAATATTCCTCCTCTTCTGTGAAGAAGAGAGGGAGATACATCTTCTCAACTCTTCTCTGGGGCTAATCTTGATCCTTATGATTACGCTGGATTCAGTTTCATTTTTCTATGTGTGTGTATTGCTTTAGTCTTTGTATATATTGCACTCCTGATTGTCTGCTATATTTCACTTTATATCAGTTCTTCTAAGTCTTCTTATGGTTCTCTGAATTTTTCATGGTTTTTATTTCTTATAATCAGCTGTCTATTATTTAGGCACAAACTGTTTTCAGATACTTCCTAACACAAAATGCTTTAGAGCTTTAGGAGCATCTAAGCAATCTAATACAATTTGTCTGTGAGAATATTATCAGAGATCTGCAGCTGTTTCTACCACAGTAATGTCAGCTTCCTTTGTTGTGCAGTAGTATTTATCACAGTTGAAATAATGAATTTTCCTTTTTTTGTAAACCACAAAGTCAGTCAGACTTTCAAAGGAGAATTTGTTTCATCTTCCTTTGTGTAAGCTGTTTATACAACTAATTATATTTATGAAGTATTGTCCATTGTTTGCACAGAGCTTTAATATAAATGTCCTAATCATTGCTGATAAGAAGTGTTTGGAGTATGAGGATGTGTTCATTGTAATTCCATATTTCATAAATATTACATGTATCATACAGGTTCCTGAGAAGTTTCATGATTGAACCTTGGGAGTTTTTGTGATGTCAGTGGAAATTATTCTTTAGGGTTTTTTGGTTTTAAAGGTCACTGTAGTATCTCTATTCTGTTTTTAAAGTTCTAGTGTAGGAATTGTGGGGAAAGACAGTATGAAATGATAAGCCAGTGTGAAGTACTAAGACAGTATAAAGTTCCGGAAACAAAACTGGGAATATGAGTCAAAAAGTGTGAAGTCTAATCCTAGCTCCACTATTAGTGAGCTGTGCTACCATTGGCAAGTCATAGTCCTTCTTGGGTTTCATTTCTCATCTAGAAAATGAAGGAATTGAATTCTATAAAATCTTTTTCATTGCAAACATTCTGAATTCTAAGACTACTTGTCTACTAAAATTCTGTCCTCTAAAAGTCTCTTTCCAGGGCTAAAGTACTGTTCAAAGATAGGATTTTTTAGTCTGGAGTCCACAAATTTAGTTTTTTTTTTTTTTTTTTATTGTTGGTTGTTTTCATTTTTAATTATTTTTAAGTATTTTAATATAATTTATTTTCTTGGAAAGCCTATGAAACAAATCTTATCCTGAAGCATCTTTCTAAGCTTCACCAGATTGTTAAGCACAGAAAAAAAAAAAAAAAAACACACCTATTTTAAGGCCTTTTCTAGCTCTAATATATTCTATATGTTGAGGTCCTTTTGATCTACTGTAGTCTGCAGCAGGATTCCATGACTTCAATCATTTACAAAATACCATTTACCATTCTTTTGAATAAAATCTTTGTATATTTCTGACTTGTTTTTTTAGTAGATATATTTGACACTTTCAGATTCTACCCTCCCTACCCAGTTACTACTTTTGTTTTTTTCTCCGTGTAGTTCTCTAGGAATTTATCTGTTTTTTTCTTTTTCCCTTCTTTTCTCTTCAGAACCAGTAGCAGCCTTTCAACCAGTTTAAACCTTTTTTTTTTTTTTAGAAAAAAAAAAATCTTCATTGTAACTACTTCCATATTTCACCACTTCCGGAGCTTACTTTTCTTTGTTGTGCTTCATTAGTTTCAGGAAGCCATTGTGTAGAAGACCTGATGTACGCAAAAGAAATATTTCCCAGACATACTCCATTTAAATCTACTTTTAAATACTCCTTTCTCTTGGCATGAAAATATCAAGAAAAAAGAGAATGGAATTCTTTGGATTTTTAACTTTGAATAGGCTCATGAAATTTTTTTTTTTCATTTATAATTTATACTCAGGTAGTTATGATTGAGAAACAAACCAGCAGAAAATTTTCAAATATCTATACATTTAGGGAATTTGTTCTGAACAGATCTTAAACTCTGAGCTGTCAGGATATTTTCCTTGCTGATGATAGCTAAATGTATATGTTAATTCATTTAAACATATTTGTTTAATTTCTCTTATGTATATGGTTTTATCAAGAGAAAAAGATGAATAAGAATCATGGCCGTAGATGAGAGGGAGCTAAAAGGAGCCTTAGAGGTCATTTTACACAATCCTTTCATTTAATAGATGAACAGCTTGAGACACAGAGATTTTCCGAAAGTAACATGGTGAACTTGTGGCAGAACTGAGGCTAGAAATTAAGTATTCTGATCGCCTGTCCGGAACTTCTATTTGATTATGTCCTTCCCCACAAAAAGCTTATAATCTATGAGAGAAGAGGACAACTTTGATATAAACTAGACTATTATAGACTTAAGTGCTATAAAAGCTTGGGGAAGAAGGGATCATATCCACTTGGGAGGGTGTCAGAGAAGACTACATAGAAGAGGTAATACTTGAGCTGAGCCATTAAGGTTAGTGAGTACTGAAAGGTACACTTTTTTCTCTTTAAGCTTATATAACAGCATGATATAGGATGAAAAGAGCTGGACTTAGCAGCAGAAAACTTGGGTTTAAATCCTGGCAATATTTACTAGTTAGATGGCCCTTGGAAGTTTCTTAACCTCACTGAGCCTCAGTTTCTCTACCTAGAAAATGAGAATAGTGATTTTTCTACCCCATACACACCTCACAAAATTATGACAAAATGCTTTGTAAACTTTAATGTGCTATATAAATGTATGCTATTAATATAGCATCTATTACCCTTAGATTTATGCTTTTTCAACAAAATTCCTCTTACAACAACAGATGTTTATGTATAGGAACACACTCCTCTAATTCTTGGAAAGAATCTTCACATTCAGAAAGCTAGAGACTGTTTTACTTCACAATTGATCTTCCCTTAGCTACAGGCAAGCCCAGTGGCTATGAAACATTGTTAACTAAACAGCATACTTCATGGTGAAGCCAAATGGCTTTTTAATGTACTTTTATATTTCTGCTTTCCAGGCAGCTGAAAAAACTGGATGAAGATAGTTTGACTAAACAGCCAGAAGAAGTATTTGATGTCTTGGAGAAACTTGGAGAGGGGTAAGTATGCAACCTAGTTCATCAGTATCATGTATCATGTGGCATAGAGTAAAGCAGGGATTTGCAAAAACATGTGATACATTTCGATGAGGTTAGCTTTCATTCTAGATAGGGGCCTTTCTGTTCTCATGGAATATAAGGCTGAGACATAATAAAGAGCACCTTGGTCATTTGTTTACTTCCACTTTAACACTAGATCTTTTTCCTACATCTGTATAAAATGTAATTGTACTTAGGTAATAAACTCCTGAAGTTCATTGTGATTTGTGAGAAAACCCAATAGGTTAAATTTTAAAATATTGTAACATAACAAATGGAAATCTATGAATTTAGGGTTTAGGATTTGGATTCCACATTTATTAGCTATGGGAATGTGGGTAGGGACTCCATCCAACTATATCTTTCTCTGCAAAATGGAGATAATTTTGATAAAACCTATCTCACAGGGTTGTTGGAAGAAAAGTACATTATAAATCATCAAGTTTCAGAAATGTGAGCTGATTGTATATTCCCTTTAAAATCAACCCTTTGTCATAAACATGTTCGTTATATGATTCTTGGGGATTGATCAGACTTAATTGAAAATGATGGGCACAGCCCTATTGTAATGGTAAAATTAGTCCTGGGTTTCTTTCTGTTTATTCTTGATGGAGCACCTGTCCCCTTATAAAAAACTCCAAGAAGCCTCTTGTCAGAAGTTGAAGAATGACTTCTTCTTGAACATGAAGCAGAATAAGAAACCAAAAAGCAGTACCCAATCACAATGCTAAAAACGGAGCATCCTTGTGGCTGGAAGATTATCATTGCCTGGGAATGGCAGAAGTATGAAAAGAGAACTTTGTATCCAGGGTTATGGCTCCTAACTTCAGCTTGACATCTTATCCTTTTCAAGGTCTCAAGCATGATGTTCATTAAGTAGTGCTTGTAGAAGGAGATAACTTTAGTGATTGGGCCTAAAGTAGTGGCTGCATGTATATAAAAAGAACACAGCAGAGTACAGTTGAAAGAACACTGGATTTGGAATCAGGAAACTTCTAACCTCTGTGAGTCTCAGTTTTCTTTCCTATAAAGTAGAGGTTATACAATCTACCTCATAGACTGTAATCAAAGGCATAATAATACTTCAACTAACTATTCTGCCTAGGTAATGAGGAAGATGATAATCCTTGCAAAACCTACACCTGCACTGATAATGAAGAACATGAGATAAATTAGGGAAAGTACCCTGTAACAGTAAAAAAACACATAAAAGGCAGTCATGATTATAATGCCCAGCACAAAATAAGTGCAATGTGTTTGTTTCTTTTGAAGGGGATTGACTGAAGCATTCTCAAGCAGAGGTCATATTTAAAACAAAGAGGTATAACATGGAGAAGACTTTTCACATCTAGTGAGGTTGTCTAGCAACAGAGGATTGGAAAACCTAGGATTGGAAAATACCATACCTCCCTCAAAAAAAAAAAAAAAGTAATAATAAAAGAAGAATATACCAGGAATTATCCATGAAATGAATTAAAATAAAGACTTTCACATTTCAGTGAAAGCTGCCCTGGAGAAAATAGAGAACTTGAGCTCTTTCTGTCCTTGCCAAAATCTGATTACTCTTTAAATGAAGAACCAAAGTTTTCTTCCATTGGTCAAACTTCAGCTAATGCAGAGATTTCTGTTATTGGCAGTTGCATTTGGACAAGCAATATTTGGGAAAATGTTATAGACTTGCTTAGGAATTCCACTCCAAACTGGAGCCACCCCCATATATGTGACTTGCTCAGAAAATGAATGAACAATATATATGTATATAAACTAACTGATTGTCTCCAGTCTCATTACATGCAAATCCTTGTGGGAAGAATTGGTGTTAGATCTCGAAGATTATAGCAGTTTTGTTGTTTGAGAAGGTTAAAGTTTAAGAGAGCCTCAGGATGGAAGAAGTTCTAACTTTCTTCCATAAGATGAAGGGCCTGAATTGAAATACTCAGTTCCTCTGACTCAAGTCTATAGACATAAATATAAAAGGCTGAAATGTCCCCTCGAAATCAATTCTTCTGAACCCTTTATTTTAAGGATGCCTTATGTTTTCATGATCAAGCATTTCCTCCCACTTCTTTCATACTTTTTGTCAGTTCAGCTAATTTTTATGAAACAACTACATTTAATCATGCTCAATAGGCTAAAGTTAATTACTTGAAAGCCAAGGTGATAATGTTTCTTTGTTCCCTGCCTTTTGTAAATAACTTTATTGAATTGATGATGTGAGAGTTAGCAAAATTTCTCAAAGTTGAAAGAGCTTTCTTCTTTTTAAATACTATTCACCTATCTTTCTGTGTTAGGCCAACATGGATTTGGAGCCAAACTTAATTATCATAATTTGTAATTCTTCTACTGTTAGTTCAGAGTTTTATAGTGCTTTAAGATTTATGATGCCCTTTGGGAATCTATCTGCCAAGGGAAAGGCAGGAACTATGTGAACACAACTACAAAACACTTTCCATACAAATAAAGTTAGATCTAATCAGTTGGAAAAATACCAAGTGCTCATATATAGGTTGAGCGAATATAATAAAAATGAAACTACCTAAATTAATCTGCTTATTTAGGGCCATACCAATCAAACTCCCAAGAAATTATTTTACAGATCTAGAAAAAATAGTAACAAAGTTCATCTGGAAGAACAAAAGGTTAAGAATTTCAAAGGAGTTAATGAAAATAAAAAACAAATGAAGGTAGCTGAGCTGTGCCAGAACGAAAATTATAAAGTAGTGGTCATCAAAACCATTTGTTACTGACTAAGAAATAGAGTAGTCAATCAATGGTATAGGTTGGGATCACAGGATAAAATAGTCAATAACGATAGCAATCTGAAGTTTGATAAACCTAAAGACCCCAGCTTTTAGGATAAGAACTCAATATTTGACAGAAACAGCTGGGAAAATTGGAAACTAGTATGGAAGAAATAGGGCTTGACCCACATCTAACCCCACATATCAAGATAAGATTTAAATGCATTCATGATTTAAACATAAAAGAGTGATATTATAAACAAATTAGAACTATATAGGATAGTTTACTGAAAGGTAAGTTTACTGATATCCATGGAGAAGAAAGGAATTTGTGTCCAAAGAAGAACTGGAACTCATAATTGAATACAGGTAGATCATTCTGATTATATTAAGTTTAAAAGTTTTTGTACAAACAAAACTAATGCAAACAAGAGCAGAAGGGAAGCAATAAATTGGGAAATCATTTTTACATTTAAGGGTTCTGACTCAAATTTATAAGAATTCAAGTCATTCTTCATTGATAAATGGTCAAAGGATATGACCATTTTCAAAGAAAATTTTCAGATGAAGAAATTAAAACTATTTCTAATCATATAAGAAGGTGCTCTGATCACTATATATCAGAGAAATGCAAATTAAGACAACCCTGAGATAACACTACACACCTCTCAGATTGGCTAAGATGACAGTATAGAAGCCCAAAGCAGGAATATGTCATGCCAAGAAACCTCTTTCTCTCTTTTTTGCATGGCTGCTTGCAAGGACCCCCTGTCCGCTGAGAAGACATTCTTTTCTCAGTGTTAATACCCCTCTTTTCCTTCTGCCAAGATTTCTTTGCTAGGAGAGTTCTCTACTAGGAACTTTTATCTCTCTCTGTTGGGATTTCTCTGCTAGGAATTTTATCTCTGAGGAAGCCAGCCTCCTAGCAAAGGCTGACTTCTCAGGGCCGACAATAAACTTCTTTTTACTAGTTTAATTTTTCGGGTTTGTAAATTCTTTTATGAAGGACCTGTGCTGATCAGAAGGATTCCCACAACTTTCTGCCCTGCATCGAACCTCATCAACAGGAAAAGATAAGGACAAATGTTGGAGGGGATGTTGAAAAACTGGGGCACTGATACATTGTTGGTGGAGTTGTGAACAAATCCTGACATTCTGGAGAGCAATTTAGAACTATCCTCAAACTGTGCATATCTTTTGAGCCAGCAGTGTTTCTACTGGACTTATATCCCAAAGAGATCTTAAAGAAGGGAAAGGGACCCACATGTGTAAAAATGTTTGTGGCAGCAAGAGAATTATATAAATATGTTTATACATATTGGATTTAACATATTTTAACATGTTTAACATATATTGGATTGCTTGCCATCTAGGGGAGCAGGTGGGGGGGGAGAAAATCTGAAACACAAGGCTATGCAAGGGTCAATGTCGTCAAACTATCTGTGAATATGTTTTGAAAATAAAAAGCTTTATAAAAAAAAAAAGATTTATGATACCCTTTCCTAGGAAAAACTGTGTAAAGTATGTAATGTCCTATGATCTTCACTTTATAAATAAGGAAACTGATATTCATGGAATAAAGTGATTTGCTGGGATTTAGACACTAGTCTGCTGTGCTGAAGTCCAACAATCTTTCTACCATACCACAGCATTTTCTTCTGTAAAAGTTTTTGAAAGAGGTGCAGCTGTTCAAAATGAATGAGCTCTTTTAATGTTTGTGGACTTGAGATATTAAAAGAGAGATACATAGAAGGAGGGTCAGATTAATATCATTACATGTCATTTCCAGACCAATAAATTTTGACTTCACTTAAAGAAAGCTTCCTAATAATTGAAGTTGTCCAGTTATGTTATACTCTGTCTTGAGGAAGAGTGAGTTCCCCTTATCTGAGATCTTCATGCAGAGGCTGGATAATCACTTGTAGAAGGATATGGTAAAGGAAGACCTTTGAGGGCCTGCCAGCTTTGATAGCATAGGATTCTTATTGTCAACATGAAAAGACGTTCTTTGAACTATAAAACTGTGTTGCTCTGTTTGCAAAGATACAGGTGTTACTTTCTCCCTAAAGTAGTCCTTATCTGTCTCTTCTCTTATTGCATTTAACTGCTTTGCCCCCAGAATTTAATTGGAATTTTTGTTTATTTTTTTTTTTTTGCCCAAAGGCATTATTAAACACTTTTGGAAAAAAAGGCCCTAAAATGAAAATGCATTTTATTTCCTTTTCTAACTTTCATTGAGATGTAATCTATTTATGAGTAAAATGGGTTAAACAGTTAAGTTGTTAAGGGAATATGCCCTAAAGAGTTTGCATTTGCTAAGCCTAGGCAAGCTCTTTTCACATTTTGCTTGTCTTGGGAACCTAGAAATATTTCAGCACTGAAGCTGGAGAACTACTTGACTGGGATATTGTGGAGGGACTTCCTCCTCCTAAGTGGGGATTGGTCTAGATCACACACCTCTAAGGTTCTTCCTACTTTAAGTCTAAATTTGCATAACATGGGTGTATGATTTGAGGGACATTAAAAAAAATTTTTTTTAATTCTGTTTTTTCCTGGTTATACATGTACATTAATGTTTTTTAATATACACATTTCTTTATGAATCATTTTTGGGAGAGAAAAGGGAAAAACCATGAGAGAGAGAAAAAAAAAAGAAACAAAAAGGGAATATGGCATGTGCTGATTTATATTCTCTCTCTGACTGCAAATGACATTTTCTGTCCAAAGTTTATTGGGATTGTCTTGGATCACTGAACAGCTGAGAAGAACCATATCTTTCATAGTTGATTATTGCAGTCTTGCTGTTATTGTGTATATTGTATTCTTGTTTCTGCTTGTTTTTCTCAACTTTAGTTCGTGTAAATCTTTCCAGGCCTTTCTTTTCTTTTCTTTCTTTCTTTCTTTTCCTTTTTCTTTTTTTTTTTTTTTTTTTTTTGGCTGAGGCAATTAGGGTTTAGTGACTTGCTCAGGATTACATAGCCAGGACATATTATGTGTCTGAGATCATATTTGAACTCAGGTCCTCCTGACTTCAGGGCTGGTCTCTATCCACTGTGTCACCTAGCTTCCCCTTTCCAGGCTTTTAAAAAATCATCTTGTTCATTATTTTTAATAGAACAATAATATTCTATTACTTTTACAAACCATCACTTATTCAGCCATTCCCCAAATGATGGGCATCTACTCATTTTCCAATTCTTTGCCACACAAAAAAGCTGCTACAAACATTTTTACACATGTGGGTCCAATTCCCTCTTTTATGATCTCCTTGGAATAAAGACACAGTAGTGGCACTGCTGCTGGATCAAAAGGTATAAACAGTTTTATAGTCTTTGGGGCATAGTTCTGAATTGCTCTCCAGAATTGTTGGATCATTTCATAATTCCACCTGCATTCACAACGCTAGAGCATTAGTGTCCCAGTTTTCCCATGTCCCCTCCAATATCTATCATTATCTTTTCCTGTCATCTTAGCCAATCTCATAGGTGTGTGGTGGCATCTCAGAGTTGTTTGAATTTGCATTTCCTTGAGGGACATTTAAAATATTATTGCACATGGATTGCTAGTCCTGGGGGAAATGACAAAGATTGAAGAAGTCATCTCTTAATTTTATATTTACATAATTTATTTTCATTATCTAGACATATGACTTTTTTAAACATTAGCACTATAACAGATCTTTTTAATAAAATTTTCCTTGTAGCACTCTAGCTGTCATACAGTATTTGAGGGTGACCAACATCATATGTGTATTGGACACTGGAGTATAAAATAAAAAATGGTTGATGTTTTTTATAGTTTAGTGATTGGTTGTTTCCTGTCTTCTGACTTGTTTTGACACAAGCTTTTCAAATTGACTTTTGTTTTCCGCGCTTTATTGCAGGTCCTATGGCAGTGTTTTCAAAGCTATTCATAAAGAAACTGGTCAAGTGGTTGCAATTAAGCAAGTTCCTGTGGAGTCCGACCTTCAAGAGATTATCAAAGAAATTTCAATAATGCAGCAGTGTGACAGGTAAAAGTACATAAAGCATGGCCTGACTATTGAATTTATTGGTTTTATAAAAAGGTTGAATATTTTTCAGAAGTGAGAATAGAGTGATGTCACATTGCACATTCTATTGCACAGAAATATTCCAACTGTGTCTCAGTAGCTGAAATTGTCTAATATCTACCCAACCTAGAACAATTCAGTTTTAACATTTGGTTCACTGAAGAAGGAATCAATTTAAGAAGTAGAAATGTTCGACATGGGTGTGCATGGATCTTGCTTTTTTTGATAATGATCGCTATAATTTCCAGTGGAGAAAACATTTTTGAGTGCTGAGTTGGAAGATTGTTAAAATGGTCTTAACTATAGGGATCTTGTAACCTTAGGTAGGAAGATGAAAAAAATATTTACCACTACTGTCCTCATTTATTCTCTTTCTCAGCCCTCAAAGTATTGGAGTTTTTGTTTTATTTTAAATTCCATCGTTAAATAGTAAGTGCTTCTTCCTTTTTTGAGGAACTAAGATTTGTCAAATTCTGCAGGCAGGAAATCAGCCACACAGGCAACCACAAGAAAACAGATGACTTGTCATCAAGTTCCATTACCACTAGTCCTTTCATGTTTAAGTAGGCCACAGCAGTAACTTCTTGGGGTGTCTCTGATTCTGAGGTGATTTCAGGCTCCGAGGTGCTATGGGAGAGGAGAGCTCTAGTTCCAGGAATTGAAACCTTGCACCTTTGGATCCATTTAGCCTTCTAGAGTACATTTGCCACTAGCATTGAGGGAGAGGAGGTTTTTTCCTGGGGAAACTAATAGCTTGTGTTATTTTAAAGCTGCAGTTCACTTTCACATTTATTACTGCATTTGATTTTTCTGTCAGCTCTATGAGGTAAGCTTGACAAAGGTTATAATTCTTACTTGAGAATGATGAGAATACAGTCTCTGAGATGCTAATAATAATAGCTTGTGCTTTACATTTTATCACTATAATAATACTAAAAATGATAATTATTATAAAGCTAACATTTTTGTAGTATCTACTGTGCTGCATCAGGTACTGTGTTAAGTGCTTCTCAGATATGTTATTTGATTCTCACAACAATCTAGTAAATTAGATAGTATTAATATCCCTGCTTTATAGAAGAGGAAACTGAGGCTAATAGTTTAAGTGATTGGGCCGTCGTCATAGAGCTAGAGGGTGTCTGACACTGGATTTAAATTCATGCCTTTGTGATTCCAGATCCAGTGTTCAATCCACTGCCCCACACAGCTACCAAAATTACCACAACTATAAACACAACTATAACAACTCCATATTATTGTCCTAATTGTTCAGATGAAGAAAATGAGATTCAGTGGGATTAAGTAACTTGTTTGGCTCTCACAGTCAAGAGTATGACTTTTGACTTTTAGTCCAGTTTTCCTTTCCTCATCTATTTTAACAGAGGCAACAATTAGACTAGTTTTATTTTTTTCTTTGTTATTTGTTAAAGGCCAAATAAAACTCCCAGTTTTAAAAAATATCATTTAATCAAATAAGTGTCTGCAGTTAATCCCATCGCTACCCTTCCTTTCCTAAGACAAATTATTGAATCTATTCCCCGATTGCCTGTTGGGGTTTCCATGTACTTATTAGATTGCCTAAGAGTCTGTTCTGAATGGGCAGTCTATATCTAAGTTGTGTAATCAGTAGGTATTCAAGTAACTACAGGACTTTATGAAGGATATAAACAAACAGAATACCTCTCTCTTTCAAGATGTTACAATTTAGCTGTAGAAACAAAATACATAAAAAGATAACTCATATGAAAAGATAAAGTTCAGAGTAGTTTTGAAAAGTGTCTGGTGAATAGTGCTATAAGAGCACAGTGCCATGGACATAGAATGATCTGAGTAAATGTTTAGATTAGATTGGAGCTCAGGGAAGGGAAAGAGCACCTAATATGATAATCTATCCTTATTTCTATGACATAAGTAGGCCAGAATAAAATGGTAAGAGACTTGATTACAGTTTATTCTGCTTCTTTCTGTTGTTACTGGCGCATTGCCCAGGAACACCTTGTCATTTATAACTGCTTTAGGAGACTGGATGTTAGCTACTTTTCTGTTACCATGAAACATCATTTAGACCAATTAAAACTAGACATGATTACATTCAGAGTTGAATATTTCCTCTGAATGAGAGTCTTAACAACTGCCTGAAAATTCTGAGAGAGAAATTTCTTTTTTAGCTTAAGACCTGACATTACATCTCTGATCCTGAATTTGAATAATTTACTAAGCTTTGGAGTTGTGTGATTGCCTTCTGTATGTCTTGACAGCATGATAAAAAGGTGATGTTTTAAGACAGCTGCTAATTTATTCTCTTTGACTTTCCCAGCCCTCATGTAGTGAAATATTATGGCAGTTATTTTAAGAACACGGATCTTTGGATAGTAATGGAATACTGTGGTGCTGGCTCTGTGTCTGATATCATCCGATTACGAAATAAAACAGTAAGTTTTCCTTCTATAACAATGTATTTTGTTCCTGCTCTTCTGAAAACTTCTTTTCTCCAGAGCTTTTTGTTGATTTGCATGCCTATGACTGCTGTTTTTCTCTTCTTTCTCTTTGGCTCTTTTCTATCACTCCATCTCTGACTGTTCCCACACATTATCCTCTTTCAACACATTTTCTGATATCTCACACCAACTTTACATAATTAATCTTAGAACTTATCTTCTGATTTTTTAAGTGATATGATATTAGAGTTGGAAGGGATTTTTATAACATGAAATTTTTATAACTCGGAAGTTATTTGTCTTTTTCTCTAGTCCATTCCCCTTATTTTAAAGAATAAAGAAGTGCCTTGTTCAAGGTCCCAGAGGGTATAGGATCATAAATTTAGAGTTGGATGAGATCTTAGGGGCCACAGAGTTAAACTCCCCCATTTTATACATGAGAAAACTCAGAGTTTAATTAACTGGCCCAGAATTATCCAGCTAGTAAATGTCTTGAGGTAGTATTTGAACCCATGTCTTCTTGACTTTCAAATCCAGTGTCCTGTCGATTCCATAAAGTGAGCAACAGAGAGCCATAATTTCAGCTGAGGTATCCTCCAAGTCCAATGTTTTTCCTACTTCCTTGTTATGGGCAAGTCTTAATTCTTCATAAATTCATAAATCATTTGCTTCATAAATTATCTGTAACATGTTAAATTTTAGCTAGGTTTCTTTTTACTAGCTCTCTTTGCCGCTTCAACAGTATGTGGTCAAGAAGTGACTTTACTTCTTGAAATGTAATTTCAATGTAACAGAGTGTAATGGGGATGGCTAGTTTACCACTGCTACAAAAGCTATCATTTTGTGTTGGATTCCAAGTTAAAAAATGTCAGCTCAACAATTTTTTTTATTAAAGAAAAATTGTAAAAAATGTACAAATTGTACAAAACCTGTACTAGGTTTTGATGAATAAATTTCCTTATGGAAAAGGATCACATCTGGAGCTGAAAGGAACCTTAGAAGTCATCTTCCAACTCCTTTTTCAGAGGCTAAGGGATTTAGCACTTAAATGCTGTTTTTGATCAGTTGCTTCAGGTTATATTGATGGTATGAGGAAGAGTTGGAGTACAGACACATATCCCTGGACTCAGAGATTTTTCCATTGCCCCCCCCCCCCATGAAACTTGAAATCTATTTGGGGGTTTTATGACATTGACAAGTAACTATTAATCAAAACAGAACAAAGAAAGTCAGTATACTATATTAAGGTCTAATGCAGGAAAGATCTTTTCCAATGGACAACTAGGTGGCGCAGTGGATAGAGCACCAGCCCTGAAGTCAGGATGACCTAAGTTCAAATGTGACCTCAAAACACTCAACACTTCCTAGCTGTGTGATCCTGGGCAAGTCACTCAACCCCATTTGCCTCAGTTAAAAAAAAAAAAATCTTTTCCAGCTGGGATTAGGAAATACTCTACAGACCAAGTGGCATTTAAGATGGGTAGGAATTAAATATAAAGAACTTTTATATTATCTAGATTCTACTACCATCTCTTCAAATGCACTTTTACTAGCAAAATGCTTGCTTTTATTCAAGGTGTAAATTCAGTGGATGGGGCAATATCCTAATAAGTTTTAAAAAGTTCATTCCAAAAGTATGAGAAAGTGATTGATTTTAAGAATTTGTTCCAAGTTTCCTTTTAATAAGACAAATATATTTGATCATTATATGAGGTAATATTTAGATGAAGGGATCTTCCCCAATGTCACATATTAGTAAGTGAAACCAAGTATTAATGTCAAGTCTTAGGACTTTTTTGCCTGATTTTTTTTCCAATAAATGCAATTACATAAGCAGGAAAGGCAGCACATTGGTCAGATCTGGGACAGTACTGAATGTTGAGATGAATGGCTTTGTATATATTTTAAATATTTAAGAAGTTATTTGATCACTTTAGATCAGATAGCTCATATGATTAAGAACTTAGAGTTAGTGAAACTTAAATTATGGGTTTGGTTCTTGTGCAAACCACTTTTCTTTTTTCTCTTTAATAATCACATCTGGGAGCTCTTATCATCTTATTTCTCACAAATATATGCTCCTGGTCCTCAGAGGCCTTGATAAATGTGTGGATAGAGTGGTAACAATCTAAAGCTAGTCTTAAATAATGATAATCCTGCCATTCCTAGTAAAATACTTAAAAACTCTGGTCTTAAAAATGAAGACTGTTTCTTTAAGTTGTGCATATTACTCCATTTCTGTACCTTTTTCAGAACTATTCTCCATCCATAATTTTCCAGTGATTCAATATTATGGGCATTCCCTTTAGTGATGCAGATTATAACATCTGTATCCTTTCATCCTGTAGGACATTTGTCTGTGTCTTCTGGCATCCTCCTAGGATGTTCACCTAACTGCTGGGGGCCTTTCTCTGGATCTCTTGACATTGATATCAAGGGAGCTTGAGGATTCCTTCGAATATTAAACAGTAATAGTAATAATCACAACTTCACTCACAGAATACTTTATGCAGACTGTATATATCTTATTGGCTAATGCTTTCTTTATAATAGCATTATCTTTACCTTGTAGATGAGGAAACCAAGTCTGAGAAGGAAATTAACCCAGAAGCAAATAATAAGTGGGAAGCCTAGATGTGACTTTTGATTCCAGTATCTTACTGATGACCCAAATATCATCTACATTGTTACCTTAATTTAATACTTCATTTGGTCAACAAGCATTTATTAAATACCTAATGTGTGGCTGGCACGCTGCTAGACCCTAGGATACAAAGAATAAAACAATTCCACTCGTTTTCTGAAGAATCATAATGCATCACCTAAATAAAAGACATATGTGGAAAGGTATATGGTAAGCCTAAATAGATTGCAGAATAATACCATGATTTGTGTGTGAGTAAAATAGACTATGTGTTATAGTGAGAAAAACACAAGAATCAAAGGCTCAAGAGTCAAAGAGTTAAAATCCCCCCCACTGCTACTTATCATCTTGTATGATTTTGAACAGATCATTTAATTTATTTGCACCTCAGTTTTTCATTTTTAAAATGAGAGAATTGAACTAGATGGCTTCCAAAATATTTTCTAGCTCTAGGCAATCATCTCTTTTATTGATGTGGGCATTTTTCTCACCAGTGCAGATTGTACCTTATTTATTTATCCTTTATAACTTTTTGCTATATTTTCTTATAGATTCTTCATAGGTGATTTTTTGAGCATTCTTAATATTCTTTTAACATCTCATAGAATCCTACATACTATTAGAATTATTCATTATTTGCCTTTTATTCTTGTTACATTGTGTTCCCACAGTGGTAAGAGCTTATGACAACAGAATCTCACACACACCCTCTCCCCCAAGCTTATGCTCCCTTTTTGTTCTATGATGAATAGGAGAAAGTCCTTTGCTATTACTATTGAGGTGAGCTTTAAGCATTAGGCCACTGCTGTTCCATGGATCTTCTGGTTCCTTCCTGAACTGAGCTTTCTTCCATTCCAGGAAATAGTCTTCGGCTAGGACCAAGATTGTCAAGACTCCAGATAGTTCAGATGTAGCTAGACATTGATACTGATGATGGGCCAATTCAACTCTTTAGTTACTTACTGTGTTATAGTATAGAGATTTGAAGATTTAGGGCCTAGCCAATATTAATTTTTTTTCTTTAAGATTTTATAAAGCATTTTACCTTATTTTTAAACTTTTAAATTTATTTAATTTAAATTTTTTATATTTTTTTAATAATAATGGCTTTTTATTTTTCAAAATATATGCATAGTTTTCCACATTCACCTCTGCAAAACTTTGTGTTCCAAATTTTTTCTTCCTTCTTTCTTCTCCTTTAGACATCAAGCAATCCAATATATTAAACATGTGCAATTCTTCTAAACATATTTCTATATTTATCATCCAGCCAATATTCCTAACTTTATCTTTCCTTCATTCCTTGGCTGTAGATTGGCTGTAGTAGATGATCCTCTAAAGAGCAGAAGAACGGTTTCAAATTTCCCTGATCATGGTTAAAGTGCAGTGACAAATAAAAAGATGGCTTCTGTGGCCAGCAGCCATGTCTCCTGATATACCGGCATTGGTTTTGAGCCTAAGGTGCTGGCACTGGTTGTAGAATGAAGTTAAGAATGTGGAGGGGAAAGTGGTGAAATGTTCCCACATAAATTCCAGGAGTGGGCTTTCAACCATCTCTTCCACACATTTCCATTTCCTCTTTCTCCAGTGCCTGCTGTAGGTCAGGAGTTGAGGTGAGGATTGGTATTGGATAAGTTGAAGAAGCTTTAAAAAGTACTTGGCATTTAGGGGACTCTTAATTATTGTTTTTTGAAAGATATAGGAATGCAATAGGTAGACCTGAATCTGGAGTGGAAGGACCCAGTTTTAAATGCTAACTGAACTTGGAATAAGGCATTTAATCTCTCTGGGCTTCAGTAGCTTCATCTCTAAAAGATTGGAGTTGGACTAAATGATTTTTAAAGTTCTTTCCAGTTCTGAGTCTATGATCCTGTAATCACGGACCTATGAGGACAATTTACAATGGATAATATTTATTTTAATAACTTTAACTCATTTTTCTTCTCTTTTCCTCATGTACTGATTCTATATTATAGTACAGAACTTAAAATTTTTTGGTCTAATTTTTTTCATAGTTGACAGAAGATGAAATAGCTACAATATTACAATCAACTCTTAAAGGACTAGAATATCTTCATTTTATGAGAAAAATACACCGAGATATTAAGGCTGGGAATATCTTACTAAATACAGAAGGACATGCAAAGCTTGCAGACTTTGGAGTAGCAGGTCAACTTACAGTGAGTATAAAATGATTTGTTTGGATAACCCTTATCTCTATAACTGTAGAACAGCAATACACTTATTAAGTATTATACCTGTCTGGCATAGGAGGGGATATAGATTTTAGATAAATTATGGTCTTTGACCTTATATGGATTAAAGTATAGTAAGGAATAAGACACCAATACAAATAACTATAAAATAGGATTACAGTGAGAAAGTTTCAGAAAGGGCTGTGTGAGATCTGAGAGAAATGGTTGTTAGTAACTAACTAGAAGATGTCAGTGAAAGCTTGGAAGAGGTGGCCATTGAATTGGGCCTATCAGGAATGCATGAGAAAGGACTTATGGTAGTAGAGTCAAGATGTTGGAGTAGAAGAAGCTCTTACAGCCAAGCTCTCCAAACATTCCCCTCCAAACAATTTTTTTTTCATTTTTAAAAAATTTATTTATTTTTAACTATTTTTTAAATTAATTTTTATAATTATAACATTTTCTTTGACAGTACATATGCATAGGTAATTTTTTTTTTTTTTTTTTTTTTTTTTTTTTACAACATTATCCCTTGTACTCCCTTCTGTTCCGAGTTTTTCCCCTCCTTCCCTCCACCCCCTCCCCTAGATGGCAGGCATTCCCATACATATTAAATATCTTATAGTATATCCTAGGTACAATATATATGTGCAGAACCGAATTTTGTTGTTGTTGTTGCAAAGGAAGGATTGTATTCGCAAGGTAAAAATAATCTGGGAAGAGAAACAAAACAAAACAAAACAAAACAAAAAAACAATGCTCTCAGTTTACACTCATTTCCCAGTGTTCCTTTTCTGGGTGTAGCTGATTCTGTCCATCATTGATCAATTGGAATTGGATTAGCTCTTCTCATTGTTGAAGTGTATAATGATCCCCTGGTTCTACTCGTTTCACTCAGCATCAGTTGATGTAAGTCTCTCCAAGCCTCTCTGTATTCCTCCAGTTGGTCATTTCTTACAGAATAATAATATTCCATAACATTCATATATCATAATTTACCCAACCATTCTCCAATTGATGGACATCCATTCATTTTCCAGTTTCTAGCCACTACAAAAAGGGCTGCCACAAACATTTTGGCACATACAGGTCCCTTTCTCTTCTTTAGTATTTCCTTGGGATATAAGCCCAGTAGTAGCACTGCTGGATCAAAGGGTATGCACAGTTTGATAACTTTTTGAGCATAATTCTAGATTGCTCTCCAGAATGGTTGTATTCTTTCACAATTCCACCAACAATGCATCAGTGTCCCAGTTTTCCCACAGCCCCTCCAACATTCATCGTTATTAGTTCCTGTCATCTTAGCCAATCTGACAGGTGTGTAATGATATCTCAGAGTTGTCTTAATTTGCATTTCTCTGATCAATAGTGATTTGGAACACTCTTTCATATGAGTGGAAATAGTTTTAATTTCATCATCTGAAAATTGTCTGTTCATATCCTTTGACCATTTATCAATTGGAGAATGGCTTGATTTCTTATAAATTGAAGTCAATTCTCTGTATATTTTGGAGATGAGGCCTTTATCAGAACCTTTAACTGTAAAAGTTTTTCCAATTTGTTACTTCCCTTCTAATCTTGTTTGCATTAGTTTTGTTTGTGCAGAAACTTTTTAATTTGGCGTAATCAAAATTTTCTATTTTGTGATCAATAATGGTCTCTAGTTATCCCTTGGACACAAACTCCTTCCTCCTCCACAAGTCTGAGAGGTAAACCATCCCATGTTCCTCCAATTTATTTATGATTTCGTTCTTTATGCCTAAATCTTGGACCCATTTTGATCTTACCTTAAAATGTGGTGTTAAATGTGGGTCTATGCCTAGTTTCTGCCATACTAATTTCCAGTTTTCCCAGCAGTTTTTGTCAAATAATGAATTCTTATCCCAAGATTTGGGATCTTTGGGTTTATCAAACACTAGATTGCTATTTTTATTCACTATCTTGCCCTGTGAACCTAACCTATGCCACTGATCAACTAGTCTATTTCTTAGCCAATACCAAATGGTTTTGGTGATTGTTGCTTTATAATACAGTTCTAGATCAGGTACAACTAGACCACCTTCATTTAATTTTTTTTTTCATTACTTGAAATTCTTGACCTTTTGTTCTTCCATATGAATTCTGTTGTTATTTTTTCTAGGTCATTAAAATAGTTTCTTGGGAGTCTGATTGGTATAGCACTAAATAAATAGATTAGTTTGGGGAGTATTGTCATCTTAATTATATTCGCTCGGCCTATCCAAGAGCACTGAATGTCTTTCCAATTATTTAAATCTGACTTTATTTTTGTGGCAAGTGTTTTGTAATTTTGCTCATATAAATTCCTGACTCTCCTTTGGTAGATATATTCCCAAATATTTTATACTATTGACCGTTATTTTGAATGGAATTTCTCTTTGTATCTCTTGCTGTTGGATTGTGTTGGTAATGTATAAAAATGCTGAGGATTTATGTGGATTCATTTTGTATCCTGCAACTTTGCTAAAATTCTGAATTATTTCTAATAGCTTTTTAGCAGAGTCTTTGGGGTTCTCTAAGTGTACCATCATGTCATCTGCGAAAAGTGATAATTTGATTTCCTCATTTCCTACTCTAATTCCTTGAATCTCTTTCTCGGCTCTTATTGCCGAGGCTAGAGTTTCTAGTACTATATTGAATAGTAATGGTGATAGTGGGCAACCTTGTTTCACTCCCCTCCAAACAATTTAAAAATACTGCTGTTAATTGAATTCTGGAATAGCAGAGCCAATGAAAGATTGGGGTGAAATATTTTTCCAGCTTAGGACAGTTTAAGAGGTCAGAAGGAAAGGTGTGTGAGACTGGAGTAGGAGCTGTCCCAGAGCCTGTGTGATGGCAGCTTTGAAGCTTACAAGCCAGAGACAGTAAAGGAATCGGAAAACTGATCAGAAAGAAATTATAGGGGACCCTTCTGTTAGCATGGAGTGAAGGACAACTCCTTTTCCTATACCCACTTTTGGGTCATGGCTCCAGGGCAGAGAAAAACATTTTCTGTCACAAGGGAGTACAGATTCCGAGGGAGCAGTAGCACTTATGGCTACAAGGGATCAGGGGACCTTTCCTGAATAAGGATTGGGGCATAGACCAAATGAGCAATGACCACACTCTGCATGGATCACACCATCTTGGAAGCACTAAAAACTTTCAAAAGCCCAGAATTAACCCTGAAAAGAATAGAATCAATAAAAGGCTAAAGCTAAGGACAGTTCCCCCAACTCCAGCTTCCAGAAGTGAGCTTTCAACTACTTCTCCCATACATTTACAATTCCTCTTTCTCCAGTGTTTGACATAGGTTAAACATTGTAGTATAAAGTTCAAAGTCAAAAAATAGACTAAAAACAAAAAGAAGAACTTGATCAAAAAAAGTTGCTATAGTGACAGTGAAGATCAAGGCACAAATTCAAAAGAGGGTGATGGTGTCAAAAACAACTGCAAACTGAGCTTCAAATGGAAAAAAAATAAATTGGATGTAAGCTCAACAAGAATTCTTAGAAGAGCTAAAAAATGATTTTAAAAATTAAATGCAAGTAGTAAACGAAAAATTGAGAAAATGAGAGCAGTGGAAGAATATTATGGAAAATCCATTAAAAACTTGGAAAAAAGAGGTACATAACTATTGAAGAAAATAACACTTTAAAAAACAGAATTGGCCAAATATTAAAATATGTACAAAGTTTCATTTGTGAAAATAATGTCTTAAAAAACAGAATTGGCCAAATGAAAAAGAAGGTACAAAAGTTTACTGAAGAAAATAATTCCTTAAAAATTATAACTGAGCAAATGGAAGTTTATTTCTCCATAACACATCAAATAACATTCAAACAAGCAAGAAAATAAAAGAGTCAGAAGGATGAAAAAATAGGGGGAAATGTGAAATATCTTATTGGGAAAATAACTGATTTGGAAAATAAATTGAGAAAAATTATTTAAGAATTTAATAATTTAAGAATTAATAATTAAATAATTAAGAATTGCATTATCTGAAAGCCATGATTAAAAAAAAAAAAAACTTTTTTAAAAATCATAGATCTCATATTTTAAGAAATTAAGGAAAATTGCCTTCCACTAAAGAAAGACAAAATTAAAGTAATTATTAAAAGTTATTTTGACCAATTATATGTCAGTAAAACTGACAATCTAAGTGAAATAGATGAAAATTTACAAAAATAAATTGCCTAGATTAGCAAAAGAAAAAAAATACTTAACCCCATCTTAGAAAAAGAAATTAAACAAGCCATAAATAAACTTTCTAAAAAACAAGTCCCCAGGACTAGATAGATTTACAAGTGAACTTCATCAAATACCTAAGAAACAATTCCCAATACTATATAAATTTTGAAAATATTGGTTAAAAAAAAAATTCCCACCAAATTTTTTTTATAACACAAATATGGTCTTGATACCTAAACCAGAGAGAGCAAAAAAAGGAAGAAAACTATAGATCAATTTTCCTAATGAACAACCAACTAAAATAAAATACTAACAGAGATATTTATAACAATGTAACACAAAGACCATGACTAGATGAAATTTATACCAGGACTTCAGGGATGGTTCAATAATAGGAAAACTATTAGCATGATTGACCATATCAAAAATAAAACCAACAAAAATCATATAATTATCTTATTAGATGCAGAAAAAGCTTTTTGACAAAGGACAATAGCCATTCTAATTAAAAACATTCTTTAGAAAGCATAGGAATAAATGAAGCCTTTCATAAAATGAAAAGTACTGTCTATCTAAAATTAAGGGCAAGTCTTCCCAATAAGATCAGAAGTGAGTCAAGAAGTTCATTATTACCATTATTATTCAATATTGTCCTGGAAATGCTAGTCATAGCAATAAGATAAGCAAAAAAAATTGAAGGAATAAAATTTGGCAATGAGGAAATAAATCTATCATGCTTTGCAGATAATTTGATGATTACTTAGAGAACATTAAAAAATCAACTTAAAAACTAATTGAAACAGTTAACAAATTCAGCAAAGTTGCAGGATATAAAATAAACTCACTTAAATCATCAGCATTTTTATATACTACCAATAAAACCCAGCAGCAAGATACAGAGAAATTCCATTTAATATAATTGCAGACAATATAAATATTTGCTAAGACAATCACAGGGACTATACAAACATGATTAGAAAACACTTTTATATGAATAAGTATATATAATTTTATTATTATATTTATTATTTTATTTTTCTGGTGACATGTAGATAATTTAACTTATTTTTTAAATACAATTTTGAGTTCAAAATTTTCCACTCTCCCCTCCCTAAGATGTTAAGCAATTTAATATAAGTTAATATATGTGCAATCATGTAAAACCTATTTCCATATTAGTCATGTTGCGAAAGAAGAAACAATTTGCAAAAAATTGCAGCTTGCGAAAGGAAAAAAAAAAACATGAAAAAAAAAGTGAAAATAGTGTTTTTCTATCTTTTATTATTTCATATTTGTTCTTCTGTTTCCCATTTAGGATACAATGGCAAAACGGAATACAGTGATAGGAACCCCTTTCTGGATGGCTCCAGAAGTGATCCAAGAAATTGGGTATAATTGTGTGGCAGACATCTGGTCACTGGGAATCACTGCTATTGAAATGGCAGAGGGAAAACCCCCATATGCTGATATCCATCCAATGAGGGTGAGGAAATTGATGAAAAACTAATGAGATATTTTTTAATTGGGACATAGTTTCATGAGTGTCAGAAGAGTCTATAGGTCAGACTATCAAAACTGTAAGATAATTTAGAGAACATTTAATCCCATGTCTTCATTTTACAGAGGAGGACACTGTTGCCTGGAGTGGATAAGTGAATTTTCCAAGTCATATGTTGAGTATTAAAGCTGGGTAGGAGTGGGTGGAAGTCCAGGAGAGGCAACGATTTGGGTTCTGAATTAGCTCAGATGCCCAATTCTGATTTACATTGAAAAGTTGATTTTGATTCTTTAGGTACCTATCTCTTATACATTGTACTCTTATTATTGAGTAGTACACTAAAGGTACAATTAATGCTAATTAGTTTCCCTCTAGGGAGAATTTTTTTGCAGGGAATCTGTTGGGTCTAAGTGAAGAGTTTTTCATAGTTTGGTGTTTTTGCATGTGGGGATAGGAATGGAGAGAGATGAGAGGGGAAAATTACACTTATTTGGAAATTTAAGATTAAATAGTTTTGATAATTTCTGGCAAAATTTTTATTTTAGAAAATTATAACTTTCATATTACTGGAAATACAAAGGGATAATGTTATTTTTGACATTGAAGAATTTAACTGCAGCACGTAATACCTCTACATCATAACTATACTGCCATGATTTTGTTCACATATTTCCAACTGGTTTAAAAATATTCAACTAATCTTAATATTCTTTCTGAGGCATATGGTATTGAAATATAATCAGTCGCTTAGCATTTTCAGTGAATGCCAAAGGTTATAGAGTAATAAAATCCTGGAAATAGAAGAGATGTTAGAAGCTATTTAGTGCAACCTCCTTATTTCATAACTGGAAGAACTGAAATTGGAAAAGAAAGGGTTCTGGCTAAGGCTACTACTTGATGAGTTAGTACTCTTGCTGGAACTAGAATCCAAATTCCAATCCTAACTTGTATTACTTTTCTATTACTCCACAGACAGTGGGCATAGTAAGTGATGATGATGGCCACTGGGGAAAGATGAAAAAGTGTTCTGGGAATCCTCTGAGCATTATAACCTTTGGAATTGGCTTCTGACTTTCAGGGCCCACCAGTAGTGACTACCAGGAGATGGTGCACCTGAATTGAGTCAGAAATAATGCTAGATGGGATAATTAAAGTTTTAGAAAGACATGAATAAGAAAGACTTGGAAAATGACTCCAAAATCTCCCTGATCTGAAATATTCAAACTTTTATTAGTATCTAGTGGGACACATTAGTGGAAAGAATGAACACTTTTTTTTATTCATTCACTTATTTACTATGATTCATTGTAAAAAAAAAATGCCTGGAATATGTAATATTCTGTACTGTAAGTGTTGGGATGGGCACAGATATATCTACCTTCGATTTTAAATTTCTTTTTTTTGTGTGTGTTTTTTTGGGTTTTTTTGTTTGTTTTCCTAATAAGATTTCTAATGAGGCATTGTTTTTTCCCCTTTTGAAAAACTTTCTGTTTCAGGCCATCTTCATGATTCCTACAAATCCCCCTCCCACGTTCAGAAAACCAGAGCTCTGGTCTGACAGCTTTGCTGATTTTGTGAAGCAGTGTCTTGTAAAGAGCCCTGAGCACCGGGCCACGGCTACTCAGCTCCTTCAGGTATGGAACTCACTTGGCCAGGGTCCTTGACTATAGTGATGAAGTGTGGTAATTTTTCTTGGCAGACAAATGGAGGCACATTACAGCTGATGAGGTTAGGTAAATTCTTAAGAGACATTTGAAGAATTTTTGGAGTGTAATGACAAAGGAAGAAATGATCAGCATGAGCTTTTAGATAGCCCTTAGTAGCTAGGTGACTGTGGGTAAACCACTGCTTTTCCAGGGCTCTTTCTTAGAGCATCTTTGAAGAGGATGATATTTTCTTCACAAAGTATTTTTCTTATAACATTATGGTGGGTTGTTCTCATTTTACAAATTAGAAAGCTGAGTTTCAGAGAGTTTGGGATTTTTCCATGATCATCTGAATAAGATTATAAATGCAGAACTGAGATTTGAAACTACCACTTTTCCCACAGAATCATCCTGCCTCATTTTGTTATTTTGTGCCTTTGTATATAGAGAACACATGACTGTTAATTGTAGACTTATAAATGATGTTCATTTTATTTGCCTTTAGCCTATGTCATACAGATTAGAAAGAGAGCTCACATAGAAACCATTTATTTACTAAATGTTTCATAATAATTATAAAGTTGAATAAAATAACTCTTGCTTTCAAAAGGTGAATGCTTTAACTCTACAAACCATAGAATGCTAGAATTAGAAAGGACTTTTCAGTCATTGAGATCAAGCCCCTCATTTTCTGGATACATAAATATCCAGAAAGAGGAAGAGATATACCAAAGATTATAGGCCAACTTGGAGCAAAGTCTGAACCCAACTCTCCTGACTCCTAGTTAATTGAACAAATATTTATTAAATGCCTGCCTTGTGCAGGGAGGTGTGCTGGCCACTGGATATATAAAGGTTAAGAACTTAGTGTCTAATGCTACATGGTATAGAAAAGTTTTTCTTTAGGATGATTTGCTCTTCACATGCAATTCTTCTGTAAGATATTCTCACTCTTATTCCAGGAATTATCATTCTTCCATATCATTGCCATTCATTTGTTGAAAAATATTTTTATGGTACATCTGCTACTCCTCTTAGCACTAAGAAGTCATACTTGCCTAGTGCTTCATGGTTGACAGTGCACTTGCCTCATAACAGTGCTATGATCCCCAATTTACAGATGAAGACATTGAGGTACACAGTTCACAAATTATGACTTGCCAAAGTCACATATCTGCTAATTTTTTGAGCTCAAAGTTGAACTTCTGGTTTCAAGATCTCATGTTATCTTAGTCTAGTAATTGTGCTAGGCTTTTGGGAGAGGTTCATAGTAACATGAGACGTCAACCAGCAGATGGTCTTTTTGAGAAGATCAGAATAATAAGACCTCACATTTATTGGGGACTTTAGAGTTTACAAAGTCCTGCCTTCACATTAGCCCTCTGAGGAAAATTGTACCAGCATTATTCTCTCCAATTCAAGAACATATGAGGAAACTGAGGCTCAGAAGAAGGAAATAACTGGAACCAAAGTCACACAAAGTATGTCTGTGGCAAAACTGAAACTATGATCTTGGTTTCTAAACTCCCAAGGCAAAGCTTTTGCTAAATATACAAAAAAATACTGAATAATCATGTAAAATGGCAACATATACTTTATCTCAAGACAGTAACATATCATTATGTATTTGATTAGTGGTTTTGATGCTACGTATGTAGAACTTCAGGGGAGGAAGAGTAATTTTCAACTGGAAGCAGCCTCCTGAAGAAGGTTGGCTTTAACCTTGGCCTTGAAAGATGGCGCAGATTGGAGGTGGGGAACTGAGAGTAGGGAGGTGCTCTGGCAGAGAAACTACTGGATAGAGATAGGTGTGCTATCCACAATCCAGGACTATGTGGTAAGCAGAGATTAAATGCTTTAGAGAGTATAATATTGATGATGTACTGCTCTTGTGTTTTTTTTCCAAGCATCCATTTGTTAAGAGTGCAAAAGGAGTGTCAATACTACGCGATTTAATTAATGAAGCCATGGATGTCAAATTGAAACGCCAAGAAGCACAGCAGCGAGAGCTGGATCAGGATGACGATGACAACTCTGTGAGTGGCAGAAAGCCCCAGGCTTCTGAGCTCTATGGTTAGGCCCTCTTAAGATCTGGCTTTGAAGTGGAGAGGGACTTTTGGCAGGTGGCTTATCGTTGATCTGAAACTGCAGTTTGGCATCATTCCTTTCTTGGCCTATCCTAAAATTGTGACTAGTTTTGTTTTTCTTTTTGTCCCCTGAGGCACTTCTGCATTAGCTATCTTGTCACACAATGACAGAAATAGAAAGGGACCTTAGAACATAGAAGAGACATCACCCTTAGAGATCATCTAGTCTCATGACTCAAACTTTTTGTACTTTAGATCCCTTTATCCTCTTAAATTGATTTCATTTAGATAAATTGTATCTATTTAATGTTATATCTATCAGTATTTATTGAATTAGAAATGTAAACTGATAAAATTTAAAAATAGTTACTCATTAAAAAAAAACATTACCTGCATAACATATTTTTAATGAAAAATAATTTTTCTAAATTTAATAAGAAGAGTGGTATTATTTTACATATCTTTGCATATCTCTTTAATATCAGGCTTAATAGAAGACAACTGGATTTTCACATCTGCTTCTGTATTCATTCAGTTGTATTATGTTCTGATTGAAGTATATGAAGAAAATTTGGCTTTACACAAATGTGTAGTTGGGGAAAAGAGGAGTATTATAATAGTCAAATGAAGTCTTAGTATTCAACTCTCACCGAATAGTCTTGAAAATCCCCATAGATTCTTGTAATACACTTGGAGAACCACCTATCTTGTCCAACTCCCTGGACAAGAAGAAACTGGGGTTCAGAAAAGGGAAGTGGTTTTTTTCCAGGCTTAGTAGTATAGTCTTAATGAGAGTCAGGTCTCAGGACTTCCATTTCAGAATTCTTTAGATCCCCTCCTTTGTGCCCTTCTCCTTAAGGACCATAAGGATTCCCATTTTCCCCAACCTTCTTTGATTAATAGTTGGGAATGACCTCAGAGACCATCTAATCCAACCCTTACTTAAAATTGTGAACTTCTTCTATGACATTCCAGTAATTTGTCATTCAGTTCTATATTTAAAGTTTTCCCATGATAGTGTACTATTGGTTTAGTGATTCCCTATATGTAAAATGAAGTGATTAATCTCAGGTCTTCTCAGGCACTGATATTCTGTGCTCTGTAACCAGTAGGAGATATAGGATTTAGAGCTGAAAGGGACTTGAGAGATCATTTGCTCTATCTCCATACTCATTCCCCTCTGTTGTTACACAGGGGAAGAAACTAACGCTCAAATAGACTTGTCTGTTGCCCCTGTTTTATTAAATGTATTTTATCATATTTATATCTTGCCTATTTATTGTTTAGGAAGCAACTATTTTGTATTTTTTTATCTTTTATTTAGTAATAATAGCAACAATAATAATAACAGTAGTAGTATTTAACATTTGTGTAGCCCTTGTTATATACTAGGCACTGCTCCACACTTTATATTTATTATTTTATTTGATCCTCACAACAACTCTGGAAAGTTGATGCAGTTATCCTCCTTTTACAAATAAGGAAACTGAGGCAAATAGAGGTTAAATAACTTGACCTGGATCACACAGCTAGTGTTTGAAATCTGGCCTCAAATTTATTTAAACTTGGTTCCTCCTGACTCTAGGCCCAGTACTTTATCCACTGTGCCTCCTTGCTGCCCCACACTGTACTTAGCATCATACAGCAAAGTGCTTCTCTGATAAATCATTAGTGCATGGAGGTGACTCTGAGTCCTTGAAGACTGTCTTTCTTCTATGCATAAGCCTCAGCAGGTCCTACCATGCTAAAAACACTTATAGTATAGACTTAGGAAAGAACTGTGTAACTGTTATTCAAGGACCAACATGGCTAAGGTCCAAGAGACTGTCAAGTACTAAAGGTTATGGTTACAGGAATTTTCAAGACCAGTCGCCAAGCCTAAGGAGGTTTGTAATCAGTCTGTGTAAGTGGAAAGAATGCTCACATCAATGAAATAATGAGTTTTTAAAGAATATAATCCAACCTCTTAATTTTTGTGTGGATTCTAAGACCCAGAAAGGGAAGAGACTAATTTCTCTCTTTTTTTTTTTTTTTTTTAAGACTAATTTCTCTGAGATGGTACATTGAGTTGGGACTAGAACCCTAGTTTTCTGGTTGTCAATCCATACTTGGAGTGGCTATGCTCCCAGTCCCATGAGGTTAAGCGTCCTTTAGCTGTCAAGCTGTCATCTTAGCCTAATTAGTCAGATTTAAGAGCTCAAATATGATTAATTGTAATATAAATCAGCTTTTTTTCTGGACATTGCATTCTTACAGGAGGAGGATGAAACTGATTCAGGCACAATGGTTCGTGCTGTTGGAGATGAGACTGGCACAGTACGAGCTGCTAGTACCCTGGGTGATGGAGCCAATACCATGATAGAACATGATGATACTTTGCCATCACAGTTGGGCACAATGGTGATCAACACTGAAGAGGAGGAGGAAGAAGGAACTATGAAAAGTAAGTGATTGACAGACAAACTGACTCAGAAAACCATTCGTAAGTGCTTCAATTGTTGCTTCCTTGTCTTTTTTTTTTTTTTTCCATCCCATAAGGTAAAAAAGGGTGAGTAGGTTTTTCACAATATTAGTTTCTTCCCCCAGGTTCTTCTAGCCTCTCTAATGATATTGCTTTTATAACTTTCCTTCAATGTTTCATTGACTTAATAGATTATTAGAATTAGAGGGAACCTGAAAAAAGAGTCTTGCCAGCATTTTATAGGTGAAGAACTTCAAGGCAAGAAAGGATAGGTTATTTGTCTGAGATTACAGAAAGTGGCAAAGCTGGGACTAAAATCCAAGTCTCCTGATTCCTAATCTTCTTTTCCTGTTGCCATGCTTACTAATACTGGGGTTTTTACTCTTTTTTGTGCCATCAGTCTCTTTGGCTTTCTGTGAGGGAGTGTGTGAACTCCTTCTCATGATATTTTTGAGTGTGTGTATTAAAATATGTAAGTTTTCAAAGTATTTTTTAAAGTTCATGAATCGAGATAAAAACCTCCTGTACCAAGTAAATACTGAGACCATTGTGCTTTCTTTGAAGGGACCAGTAGAGGGAGCTCTGTAATAAACTGAGAGCTTAAATAACCTTTTTTATGATTTCAAATAAATAATGTAATGGTTAGGAACATAATCTTTAAAAAATGAAAATAAAACAAACATTTATGGCCACATCAAGACCAAAACGATGATTTTATTTTGTTCCAGGAGGAAATTAGATACCTTCCATCAGGAAATCTACCTAAGAATATGAGAAGATCCCTAAACTTTTGATATCCCTTCCTAAAACTCTCTCCTAGTAGCAGTGTGTAAAAGTAGCTTATAGATTTTTTTTTTGAGTATTACTTTACATCTGCAGTTTAATAATTTTAATCAAATTGCCCTCAAGTCTTAATTCACTTGGTAGTAAAATATTTGTTGAATTAGATGGATTGACTTGAAGGAAAATGATGATTTTGCCATGGAACTTGTTTGGGGGAATCATATAAGGTCAGGTTAAGATACAGGACACAGGAAGGTTATAGGATCTGAAAACATGAAAATAAAATAAATACATACACAGCTTTAGGTTTCATTTTCCTTAAAACACTTTGGGGAGTTGGTAATTAAAGAAGTATGAGCCTCATTTTCTAGATACAGACCTGAAGCTCAGAGAGGTTCATTATTTCATCCTAAAATTCTAGTGCTATTCAAACCTGGGTCTTGCACTATAAGTCTTTTCTCCTCCACATGCTGAACTGGAAGAGATAGTAGATATAATCTAGAACAGTTTCTTCATTTTATTTATTAGGAAAACTGATGTTCAGAGAAGGGAAATGATAAATTAAGTGATGTAGCTAGGATTTAAACCTTAGTCTTCTTTCTGTTTTAGTTAAATAGTTAAAAAACCCAAAACAAAACAAAAACAAAACCCTTTTTCTTGTTTATCTTAAGACTTTTCTTCCAAGGATCCTCAGACACCCTTCCAGGGAAATTGATCTTCCCAAAGCTGTTGTGAGATTAAATAGCTCACAGAAGCATAAAGTATATGACTTGCTCAAGGACACAGACAGAAATAAAGTCAAGAATAGCTAGGAATCATTCAAATCTTCTATCTTGTCTCATTTTAACAACTCTTTGCTTCACCTAGACTAGTCATAGACACTGGGTTGGCAAACTGTGGCCTGACATGTAAAACTGGCAAACACTGGCACTGCCTTCCCTGTTTCGTTTAAGTCTGCTTCCCACAGAGAGATTGACAGTCCTGTTTTATGAAAGGCCTGACTTGCATGCTGTCTCACCATCATCATTTTCCTAGTCTTTGGCTGTCTAGAATGACAGAGGTTAGAACCTTGTCATGCCATGTTGGAAAGGTTAAATCTGAACTAGGCTTTTAAAATTAATTTTAGTGAGATAAATTAAATGAGTTATTAAAGTTTCTCTGTTTTGTCTCTTTTCCTCCTCTCTCTCCTCTCCTCCCTCTATTTCTGCTTTTCCCCTTCTTTTCTTGGATCATGATGGTTAGAAGACCTTGATTCTAACCTGTAACTAATTGCTCAGTCCTTCCAATTCCATTCCTGGTAAATGATTCCTATTGCCACTTGAATTCCCGTAATGACAGAGTTTACTATCTCCTGTGGCAGCCTGTTCCACCTTTAAAAAAAGACTTGCCTCATTCCCCATTTCTAAAGCTATTGGTTCTAGTGGTCTACTCCCAGAAAAGGTTCAGTCACCAAACCAGTTGTTCATTGACAGTGTTATATAGTACAAACAAGAGATAGTATTGCACTTCATATTCCCTTATTCCCATTTCTGTCTTCATACATAGTCTGACTCACACATAGTTATTATCACCCTACATGATGGCCCTTGGTATTTGCTGTTCATCTCCTGTCACTTTAAGGTTCTATGTTTGCTTCAGTAATCTTTTTTCATTGCATCTTCAAGATGAAGAAATTACCTAGAGTTCTTGAAGGTCAAGTCAAGAGAGGGCAAGCTCTGGCCTTGCTATCTTAGCATTTGGAAATGCTTTAAATATTGGCCTGTTGGCAGACAATATATCTGCTAACTAAGGACCAGACCAGCAAAATGAGCTCATTATTGATAGAATCATAGATTTTAGAGATAGAAAGGACTTTAGAGGTCAATGAGTCCAGCCTTTTCATTTTACAGATGAGGTAATTGAGGCTGAGAGAGATTAAGTGACTAGTCCTTGGTCATACAACTGATGTTTCCAAGACAGGATTTAAACTCTGGTCTTCCTGATTCTAAGTCCAGTCTATCCACTATGCCACTTCCTACATACAAGTAACTTTTTAGCCATGGCAGCTTAAGAAACATGAAGGAATTTCAGTATATTTTTGTGGAGTAACTATCCTTACAAGTGAAATCAGATTTTTCAAAGAATCAAAGGATATGCTTCCTCTACCAGACTGAATTTTTCTAAGGATGTTAATTGTAACTTCTATTTTTCTTGTATTTTTCAATTTTTTTGTTTTTAATCTTTAGAACTGTTGCTATATTGAGCTTTTAAAAAATGGGAATTTGGAACATAACAGCACATCTACTTTAGGACAACTCAGGCATATTTTAGGTGAATCAATGCTGTTTTGAGATGAAAAAAATGTTAGGTATGTGTATCTTTTCATAGAAAGCACTGACTAATAAAAGATAGCTATTGTTGATATATAGTTTCATTGTATTGAAACCAAAGACACAGATCCTGTTGAAATTTTTTTATTTCAACACTTCATCAGATACTGATTTCTTTGCTGCATAGTACAGGAATTCTTGACCATCAGCCCATTTTCCCCCCCACCTGCAGTTGTTTGAAGAGGGTTGTTATAACACTACTTCCCTTGTGTGTTATCATATTCTCCCCAGTTCACAAAGAGGGTATAGCATTTGCAAGTAATTAGGACATAAAGTACTGCTGGTATTTTAACACTTCCTTTACCACAGTATCATTACTGTGCTATTTCTAATTTCATTGATTCTCATGAAATCTTAGAACTGGAAAGAATGTGAAAAGTCATCTTATCCAACCTCTACTTTAAGCATGGATTTCATTTATACTAATTCTGGCAGATATAGCCTCTGCTTGAACATGATGAGAAACTTAGTTCTTAAGAAGATAGCTTGATCCCATTTACTGAACTCTCCTTAGGGAATTCTTCTTTAGATTGAAATAAAATCTGTTCTCTACATTCTATCCATGACTTCTTTGATCTCAAATAAAGCATGTCCAATCCATCTTTCACATGCTTGCACTTCAAGAATAATATATTTATAGAACTGAAGATTTCCAACTGGAAAGACATTAGAGATCATCACATCAGCCCAGAGAAATTGTGATTTGCTCAAGGGTCACCTAGGTACTAAGTAACAAAAGTGGGATTCACACCCAACTTCTCTGATTTCCCAACTAGGACTTATTTCACTACTACATATTGTGTAAACTCAAAATAAATGATAATTATTGCTATTAATATTTTTCGAGATTACAATCATGTATGTCTTATCTACTTTGAATCATCTTTTGCGCAAATTAAATGGAATGGTAGTATGATATAGAGGAAAGTATTAGATTGCAAGATTCAAAAAGCCTGGGTTTGAGTTATGGCTGTGTTGCATATTAATGTTGACGTCAGTTTCTTCTGAAAATACTTTTAAGCAGCTAACTCACAGAGCCTTATGAAGAAAGTATCCTTATATAAAATTTTAGATAAATGTTGAGTTATTATTCTTAACATCCCCAGTTTCTTGAAAGGATTTTCATGACATTGTTTTAAAACTTATGTGATTATCAAAGAATTGTGCATTTGCTACTTCATAAACTCTGGACAGTGGAAGGGTAGGAATAGACCATGAATTTACATCCTTTCTCAGTTTTAATGCCATTATTTATGAAAAAGAATTCATTTTTAGTTTTTGAAATAATTCATTTTGTTCTGCTTGTTAATTAGAGCAAATTCGGATTTCCTATGAACCTGCTTGTCAGATTTTACTTCTCTCCTTTGATAAAAGTAGCATTCTTTATATGATTACAGTCTGTATTTCTGAGCCGCCAACTCATTTTAATAGCTCAGAGATGGAAAACTACTTTAAATATCATCTACTTCAGTTCTCCTGTTTTAGAGAGGAGGAAACCAGGACCAGGAGAATTGAACTGTTGAACTAGGACTTAACTCAAACTTGGGCCTCCTGATTCCAAATCTGATGCTCTTTCTACCATATTATGGCTTATCTTTGTTAGCTAAAATAAGTGCAACATAACTATTTTGTTAATGGTTTTTTTTTTTCCCCCCCTGAGTCTGGGGTTAAGTGACTTGCCCAGGGTCACACAGCTAGGAAATGTTAAGTGTCTGAGACCAGATTTGAACGCAGGTCCTCCTGAATTCAAGGCTGGTGCTCTATCCACTGCGCCACCTAGCTGCCCCCTTTTTGTTAATGTTTTGAAGGTGTGCTATATTTTTTCTCTCACCAAATAATGTCTTTAAAAAAAAAAATTATTATAACTTTTTATTGACAGTACATATGCATGGGTAATTTTTTACAACATTATCCCTTGCACTCACTTCTGTTCTGACTTTTCCCTTCCTTTCCTCCACCCCCACCCCTAGATGGCAGGTAGTCTTATACATGTTAAATATGTTATAGTATTTCTTAGCTATTAACATATATAGCTTATGTATTATGCATTATTAACATATATATTATATATTATGTATTATTAACATATATAGCTTATGTATTAACATGTGTGTAGAATCGAACAGTTCTTTTGTTGCACAGGAAGAATTGGATTCAGAAGGTAAAAATAACCTGAGAAGAAAAACAAGAATGCAAACAGTTCACCCTCATTTCCCAGTGTTTCTTCTCTGGGTGTAGCTGTGTTTCTTCTCTGGGTGTAGCTGATTCTGTCCATCATTGATCAATTGGAACTGAATTAGATCTTCTCTTTATCAAAGATATCCACTCCCATCAGAATATACCTTCATACAGTATTGTTGTTGTGTATAATGATCTCCTGGTTCTGCTCATTTCATTCAGCATCAGTTCATGTAAGTCTTTCCAAGCTTCTCTGTATTCATCCTGCTGGTCATTTCTTACAGAGCAATAATATTCCTTAACATTCATATACCACAATTTATCCAACCATTCTCCAATTGATGGGCATCCAATCATTTTCCAGTTTCTAATCACTACAAAAAGGGTTGCCACAAACATTTTGGTGTGCTATATATTTTTGAGAAATTCCTTGGCGTCAAGGTAGTGACTATCTAAGTATGTTGGGGATGAGAAATGCCAGACAAGGAAAATCTGTTAAGTGCCCTCTAAAAGAGCAGATCTATGACATAGGAATATTCCTTTGTGAAGTTTAAAGCCTTTATCTTATTTTGCAGAATCTACTGCTTTTTTTGGATTGCTTTTTTTTAAAGGGGAGACAAATGGGGTCACAATAAGGCTGTCTTCATCTTTGAAAAATGAAACTCTTAGTGAACTAGTGATTATAGAATGTTTTTTCCTTCTGTAAGATTTGCAGAAGAGTAGACATTTTGGTTTCTGGTCTTTCTTCACAGTTATACAAATAATTCAAGGTCACCTTCCCAGGAAAGAGACCAAATTCAAATTGTATATTCAATTTTTTCTAACTATATCCAGATGTTGGGTCTCATTTTATCTTTGGAAGCTGTTAATATTCTCACTCTTTATGGGAGGAGCCAAAAAGCATAGGCTCTTGGTGTTTGAAAATATATTCACAAAATCTTGCCAAACTACATATTAATCTGTGTATTCTCACAATTTTGGTTTGACTGTAATGAAGGTTTATAATACTTATTTCTAGCAGCTACCCTGGTAACTAAATAGCCGAAATCCATTGTGGGGCAATGTTTTCCAGCAGAGGGCAGTAGTACAACAGTAATGAAGAGCAAAAGAGAGAGCCCTACAAGTACTAGCATCATAGAATTTGGAGCTGGGCTCTCTGGACCTTAAGGGAAATATAATTTTACAGATGAGGAAGCCAAAGCCAAAGAGGAGCAGGAACTTAACTGAAATTGAACCTAGTAGGAAGTAGTAGAGGCAGGACTCAGGCCAATAACACTTAGACAACAAGTCAAAGGTTTTCACCAACATGGCCCCTATGACCAGGGAAGCTAGGTTATAAAGTAGACATGATGAGCTAAAGATTTTGATTGTTTGGCACTAAGCTGTTCTGACTTGCTTGCTTTTGCCAGTAAGAAATTGGTGATTACATTGTCATGAATTAATTAAGTCTTTCAGAAATGTTTATTGAGCATCTATTATGAGCAAAGCATTCTGTTAGGCACTCAAGGGAAAATGGCATGGTCTTTGTCCAGACTTACAACACAGGGAATACAGAATGCACATACTTTTTTGTAACGTGCTCTCCTGGCAGTTACAATTACTAGTCTGTCCTAGACCCACCAGAGTACCTTTGACCACTGTCCTTTGAAGTGTGAACTCTACCCGGCTCGCCTCCTCTGAGGCCTTCAAAGGTCTCTGGCCACAATCTCCTGAATCTATAGCTTAATGACCGGTAGCGCACTCAAGAACAGCCACGTGTAATCTTAAAAGCCTTTATTATACCTACTCACATAATGCCCTAACTGATGCCCTGACTTGTTGGTTCCCGAGTGAACACCTGGTCAGAAGACCCACGTGTTCACTACCAAAACCCTTACCTCTTTTGGCTATCCATCTTGGCTTGGCCACCCAGGCTGGGAAGCCAGGGTGAAGAACACCAGGTTAAAGAGAGCGATTGCTGCCTGCAGTGGGCTTACATAGGGCCTGTGAGGTCACACACACAGCCAATCAGCGAGAGAGTCACCCATTACGAAGCTATCTCAATATGGCCAGGATCCCGCCCAAGGGCAGTCCTAATATCCACAGAAATTACTTCTGGACCACTCAATCTCCCGATTTGCTGTGGCACCCATTTAAAGGCCCCTTACACTTTATAGTATTCTATCATTATCATATGATAATTATATAGTATTGTGAAATAGAGTACAGCTTCTTAAACTATGGTTTGTGACCCCATATAGGATCACATAATTAAATGTGGATGCCCCAAAATTTTGATTTATTATCAGTACATGTCTGATTTGTATACCTATTTTATGTATCTATATATCTGGGGTCACATAAAAATTTCTCAGATGAAAAGGGATCGTAAGTGGAAAAAGTTTAAGAAGCCCTGTAATAAAGAAAGATAAGTATAAAATTGTGTGTGAAATCCCAAGAAGGAAAATTTTTTACCATCTGAGAATTGACATTCAAATTGGGTTTCATGAATCCATGGAGTCTTAGAGCTGAAAGGGCCTTTGGAGGTCATCTAATCCAACCTCATTTTACAAAGGGAAAAAAGTCTAAAAAGGTTAACTAAAAGATCATTTCTGATTATCTGGGAATTGGCATTCACACTAGATCCTATAGATTACAGATTATTAGAACTGAAAGGGAATTTAGAGGTCATCTAATCCACTTTTGCAAAGTGGAAACCAAACATAGAAATTAAAAAGCTTAAATGATTTTCCCTTGTCAGCTGATTAATGCAGTACCTGGGACTAGAATGCCCCATTCCTGGTATATTGAACTTTCTACTATGCGATATTGTCTGAACCAATACTTCTCAAACTTTTTGGTCTCAGGACCTCTTTTACTGTTAAAAATTTATTGAGGATCCCAAAGAGCTTTTGCTTATATGAGTAATAGCTATTGATATATTTACTATATTAAAAATTAAAACTGATAACATTTTGAAATATATATACATTTTAAAATAATAATAAACTCATTACATGTTAACATAAATAACACATTAAAAACCATTTTCAAAAACTGTTAGCAAGAAGGGTGACTTTGTTTTACACATTTTTACAAATTTCTTTAATGTCTTTAATAGAAGATAGCTAGCTCCTCTTCTCTATTTCTGATTTAATCTGTTTTAATATGTTATTCTGACTAAAGTATATGAAGAAAATAAGACCTCATACATTTTGTGATTGGAAAAACATCTTAGTATTATGAAAAATAATTTTGTCCTTATAGACCTATTGAAAGGGGGGTCCCAGACTATACTTTGAAAACTGCTGATCTAAACTGTTAGCCAGCAGTCTGAACTTTGGAGCAATTACCAAAAAAAAAAAAAAAAAAAAAAAAAAAAAAAGTCAGTTTTCAAAGAGGAGTAATAATTTAAAAGTTGGAGATGGGGAGATGAAGGATTAGTGAATAATTTCAGGTATAGGGAATGGCTATGTGAACAAAGGCATGAACTGCAGACTTTGTACAAAGAATGACAAATATGGTTTTTCTGGCACACAGTTACATGCTGAGAAAAAGTGATTTGAGATGAGATGGTAATGACAGGGCCTAGAAAGCCAAATCTAGAAGCTAGGACTTTATTGGTTATATAATGGGAGCAATAAAAGAGGATTCAGAAGAGGGTTCTTATCTTATTTCAGTAGTATCTTGTTTGTCTTATCTAAACTTTATTATCTTTTATCAAATCCTTTTATATAGCAGATGCTTAATAAATGCTGGTCTGTTAAATGAACCGATCTATGCATGATGAATCAATCAGCTGATATTATTATAAGTATATGCTGTATACTGATCACTGTTCTATAAAAACAAACAAAAGAATGAAATAGTGCCTGCCTTCAAAGAGCTTCCAATTCTATCTAAAGAGACAACACGTGCACATAATATTAAATACAGAATATGCAAAATTAAGTAGCAAATTTGCTGAAGGATGGGGAAAGTACTAACAGTACTAGGGAGTCAGAAAGGCTTCATACCACTTTTCTTGATTATTTGAGCTGACCATTGAAAGAAACAAGCATTACTGAGAAGTTTTAAATAGGAAGGAAGTACATTCCAGGCATGGGGGAACAACCTGTGTATAAGCACAAAAACAGAAAAAAAAAAAAAAAAGATTTATGTTTAAGGAACAGGAGGAAGGTCAGTTTGATTGCCTCAAAGAATACCTGAAGGGAATCAATGGATAAGACTGGAAAGCAGTGTGAAGGATGTAGTGAAGAAGGGAAGCTTGAGATGAAACTAGCCAGAAGGATACTGCAATAATTTCTGTAAGATAATAGTATAGAGAGCTTTAAGATTTTCAAAGAGCTATTACATATTATCTCACTTGATCCTCATAACAACTGTGAGGTAGGAGATGTTGTTATCACCCATGTTTTATAAGGAAGCTGAGAGTGAGAGGGGAGGTTGTGACTAGTCTGGGGTCACATAGATGGGCTCTGAGGCAGGATTTGAATGAAAATATTCTGACTTCAGGATCCAGCACTCCAGGCTGGAACACTGAGTGATGATTATGTGATTGGGGAGAAGAAGAGGGATGCTGGACATACTGTGGAAAAAAGAATTGATAAGACATAGCAATTTACTGCATTATATGGGTGCAGGAAAATGAGGAGTTGAGAATGACTCTTAAGTTGTGAATTCTAAGTTTTTACAAGGGTTATAATGCTCTCACCTGAAATAGGGAAGTTTGGAAAAGGGTTAAGTTTAGGGAAAAAGATAATAATTTTTGGTTTTGGACATATTGAATTTAAAAGGTTTGTGAGATATCCATTAAAATGTCCAATAAGCTTTTGGAGATGTGAGATTAAGTTCATGAGAGACCCTAAGAGTGAATATATGTAGATCTGGTAGTTGTATAGATGGATAATGTAACATGCCCTCCTGGCAGTAACAATTACTCGTCTGTCCTAGGTCCAACAGAGTACCTTTGACCACTGACCTTTGCAGTGTCAATTCTACCCGGCTCGCCTCCTCTGAGGCCTTCAAAGGTTTCTAGCCACAATTTCTTGAATAGTAGTTTAGTAACTGGTAGGGCACTCAAGAACAGCCACATGTAATCTTAAAAGCCTTTATTATACCTACTCACATAATGCCATGACTTGTTGGTTCCCTAGTGAACACCTGGTCTGAAGACACATGTGTTCACTACCAAACTTCTTACCTCTCTTGGCTATCCATCAGTTTGGCTTGGCTTGGCTACCCCAGGCTAGGGAGTCAGGTTAAAGAGCGCCAGGTTAAAGAGAGCGACTGCTGTCTGCAGTGGGCTTATAAAGGGCCTGTGAGATCACACACACAGCCAATCAGCGAGAGAATCACCCATTACGAAGCTATCTCAATATGGCCAGGATCCCCACCCACAGGGCAGTCCTATATCCACAGAGATTACTTCTGGGCCACTCAAATCTCCTGTTGCGCTGTGCCTGCCCATTTAAAGGGCCCTTACAATTCCCTTCTCTTGTTTTGCGGGAACCGCATCCTTACAGGATAACACAAGGAAGAATAACTTGGTGTCAATATGAAGGGAATGGAGAGGCTGGATCTTTCTATCTAGAAGAAAAAATTCTTTTATCAAAACTTCTGAGTTCTGTTAGATGCAGCACATCTGAACTATTATCTAATACATTCCTACATTATTTAATATGAATCAGTAAATATTTCTTGAATGAATGCCTATTAAGTGCTTTAGGATGCAAAAGAAATATAGAATCATAGCATATTAGAGCTGGAAAGGACCTTAAAGAGCATCTGGTTTAGTCAACAAGAAATGATTCCCTGGGGTCCACAGATCGACTTAGAAATTTTAACCAGAAATTAACATTGTCTATGTTAAATTGCATTTTTATTTCTTTTGTTAAATATTTCTTATTTACATGTTAGTGTTTTTTGGCTACATTCAGTGGGCCAAGAGTTTGACACCTTTGATCTAGTCCATGTTATGAGTCCATGAATTTATTACTTAGTCCAGGAATGAATTGTAAAGATTTTAAAGAATGAGATAGAATTATTCTCACCTGTTTTTGAGAGTAACGTCTAGATTCAGCTCAGACATGCCCACAAGCGTAGTGACTATGAAATATGAATTTTGATGTTTTATAAGCATTGGGAAAAGTCAAAGAACTTTTGCTAAGGAACCAAGTATAGAATAGGTATTCTAAGGTCTCCACTTCAATTTTCTTAAAGTGATTCTAACCTTGACTGTCCAGAAAAACCTGTAATTTTATACAAATCTTGTGGTTTGTTTATAGAAACAAGAGGGAATATTTTTGGTGGCTTGTCAGAGTTTTCAAAGAGAGCACTGGCCTGAAAGTCAGGAGTCCTGTTCTACTTGTAACTCTGCTACCCATAGTGTGTCATCTGGAGCAAATTAACTTCCCCCTTCATGCTTTATTTTCCTCATTTCTAAAACCGAATGCCTAAATTCAGTTTTTAAGTTCTTTTTTAGTTCTAGCATTTCATGTTCCAAGGATCTTTCCAGCTCTGACATTCTTTGAATATTCATGACTATCATAGCAGTTCTTTTTTTTTTTTAAATTCCACATTAAGATGTAGTCTTTTGAGGTAGGAGAGAGTATATAAGTCCCTAATAAAGTTTTTTTCTGATGAGGATTACCTAGGATGAAGAATAAAAAATGGGCTATATTTTTTAAATTCAAAGATTAATTCACAGAGATATCTTCTGTTAAAATGGTAGAAGTTTGTTGTATTTTAGAGCCCTGATTTCTATACTCTACTGCATGAAAAACTGAGGGGGAAAAATGAAGTTTTAAAACAGGAGACTTACTCCATGAACAGACTCTATGTAGAACTAACTCTACAAAATGCCACCCATGTATATGGCACTGTAAGGATATGAAAAGGAGTAAGACATTGTCCCTAACCTGTTGCTTCTTACATTTATATTCACATTTAGGTAGCACTTTAAAATTTGCAAAACACTTTTACAAATATCATCTCCTTTAATTCTCACTACAACTTTTAGAAATAGGTGCCATTTTTATCCCCATTTTACAGATCAGGAAACTGAAACAGATATTAAGTATTTTGCCTAGGATCATACAGCTAGGGCAAAGAGGTAGGAAATGTTCCAGGATGATAATAAGTAGGCCAATCTGGCTGGATGATACATTAAAATAGGAAAATATTCTTTTTTATTATTAGTTTTATAATTATAACATTTTTTTACAACATTATCCCTTGTACTCCCTTCTGTTCCAAATTTTCCCCTACTTCCCTCCACCCCCTCCCCTAGATGGGAGGCATTCCTATACATATTAAATATGTTATAGTATATCCTAGGTACAATATATATGTGCAGAACCAAATTTTGTTGTTGTTGTTGTTGCAAAGGAAGAATTGGATTCGGAAGATAAAAATAACCTGGGGAGAAAAACAAAAAATGCAAAAGTTTACACTCATTTCCCAGTGTTCCTTTTCTGGGTATAGCTGATTCTGTCCATCATTGATCGATTGGAATTGGATTAGCTCTTCTCTATGTTGAAGATAATCCACTTCCATCAGAATACATCCTCATACAGTATCATTGTTGAAGTGTATAATGATGATCTAGTTCTTCTCTTTTCATTCAGCATCAGTTGATGTAAGTCTCTCCAAGCCTCTCTGTATTCCTCCTGTTAGTCATTTCTTACAGAACAATAATATTCCATAACATTCATATACCACAATTTACCCAACCATTCTCCAATTGATGGGCATCCGTTTATTTTCCAATTTCTAGCCACTACAAAAAGGGCTGCCACAAACATTTTGGCACATACAGGTCCCTTTCCCTTCTTTAGTATTTCCATGGGATATAGCACTGCTAGATCAAAGGGGGTATGCACAGTTTGATAACTTTTGGGGCATAATTCCAGATTGCTCTCTAGAATGGTTGGATTCTTTCACAACTCCACCAACAATGCATCAGTGTCCCAGTTTTCCCACAGCCCCTCCAACATTCATCATTATTTGTTCCTATTATCTTAGCCAATCTGACAGGTGTGTAGTGGTATCTCAGAGTTGTCTTAATTTTTATTTCTCTGATCAATAGTGATTTGGAACACTCTTTCATATGAGTGGAAATAGTTTCAATTTCATCATCTGAGAATTGTCTGTTCATATCCTTTGACTATTTATCAATTGGAGAATGGCTTGATTTCTTATAAATTGAAGTCAATTTTCTGTATATTTTGAAGATGAGGCCTTTATCAGAACCTTTAACTATAAAAATGTTTTCCCCAATTTGTTACTTCCCTTCTAATCTTGTTTGCATTAGTTTTGTTTGTACAAAGGCTTTTTAATTTGATGTAATCAAAATTTTCTATTTTGTGATCAATAATGATCTCTAGTTTTCCTTTGGACACAAATTCCTTCCTCCTCCATAAGTCTGAGAGGTAAACTATCCTATGTTCCTCCAATTTATTTATGATTTTGTTCTTTATGCCTAAATCTTGGACCCATTTTGATCTTACCTTAGTATGTGGTGTTAAATGTGGGTCCATGCCTAGTTTCTGCTATACTAATTTCCAGTTTTCCCAGCAGTTTTTGTCAAATAATGAATTCTTATCCCAAAAGTTGGGATCTTTGGGTTTGTCAAACACTAGATTGCTGTTTTTATTCACTATCTTGCCCTGAGAACCTAACCTATTCCACTGATCAACTGGTCTATTTCTTAGCCAATACCAAATGGTTTTGGTGACTGTTGCTTTATAATATAGTTCTACGTCAGGTACAGCTAGACCCATTCATTTGATTTTTTTTTTTATTACTTCCCTTGAAATTCTCGACCTTTTGTTCTTCCATATGAATTTTATTGTTATTTTTTCTAGGTCATTAAAATAGTTTCTTAGGAGTCTGATTGGTATAGCACTAAATAAATAGATTAGTTTAGGGAGTATTGTCATCTTAATTATATTCGCTCGGCCTATCCAAGAACACTCAATATCTTTCCAATTATTTAAATCTGACTGTTTTGTAATTTTGCTCATATAATTCCTGACTTTCCTTTGGTAAATATATTCCCAAATATTTTATACTATCGACAGTTATTTTGAATGTAATTTCTCTTTGTATCTCTTGCTCTTGGATTGTGTTGGTAATGTATAAAAATGCTGAGGATTTATGTGGATTTATTTTGTATCCTGCAACTTTGCTAAAGTTCTGAATTATTTCTAATAGCTTTTTTTTTTTTTTTTTTTTTTTTTTTTTTTTTTTTTTTTTACGCTGGGGTTAATCTAATAGCTTTTTAGCAGAGTCTTTGGGGTTCTCTAAGTATACCATCATATCATCTGCAAAGAGTGTTAATTTGATTTCCTCATTTACTACTCTAATTCCTGAATCTCTTTCTCGGCTCTTATTGCCGAGGCTAGAGTTTCTAGTACTATATTGAATTTCTAGTACAATATTGAATAGTAATGGTGATAGTGGGCAACCTTGTTTCACTTCTGATGTTATTGGGAAAGGTTCCAGTTTATCATCGTTACATGTGATGTTTACTGATGGTTTTAAATACATGCTCCTTATTATTTTAAGGAATAATCCATTTATTCCTATATTCTCAAGTGTTTTTAGTAGGAATGGATGTTGGATTTTATCAAATGCTTTTTCTGCATCTATTGAGATGATCATATGGTTTTTGTTAATTTGGTTATTGGTATAGTCGATTATGCTAATAGTTTTCCTAATATTGAACCTGCCCTGCATTCCTGGTATAAATCCCACTTGGTCATATTGTATTATCCTGGGGATGATTTTCTGTAGTCTTTTTGCTGATATTTTATTTAAGATTTTAACATCAATATTCATTAGGGAGAGTGGTCTATAATTTTCTTTCTCAGTTTTCAGCCTACCTGATTTAGGTATCAGTACCAGTCTGTGTCATAGAAGGAATTTGGTAGGACTCCTTCAATCCCTATTTTTTCAAATAGTTTACATAGCATTGGAGTTAGTTGTTCTTTAAATGTTTGGTAGAATTCACATGTAAATCCATCTGGTCCTGGGGATTTTTTCTTAGGGAGTTGGTTAATAGCTTGTTCTATTTCTTTTTCTGAAATGGGACTATTTAGACTATTTACTTCTTCCTCTGTTAATCTGGGCAAGCTATATTTTTGAAGGTATTCTTCCATTTCATTTAAGTTATTGAATTTATTGGCATAAAGTTGAGCAAAGTAGCTCCTAACTATTGTTCTAATTTCCTCTCCATTAGTGGTGAGTTCTCCCTTTTCATTTTTAAGACTAACAATTTGCTTTTAAAATAGGAAAATATTCTAAAACATATTTGGAAAGATGGGTTGGAACCAAACAGGAAGGACTGTTTTATCTACATTTTTGCTAATATCTAGCATAATATGCCTTATAGATTCTAAGTACTTTAATGTTGAAGTGAAGATATGTCACCATCCTTTAGTGCCAAAGTAAGAAATCTGAATTTCATCCTATAAGCAATAAATAGTGAAGATGTTTTGACCAGGGAAGTGTCATAATCAGAGCTAGGCTTTGAGAAGATAATTTTTAACAATGATTTTAAGAATAGTTGTAGAATGGACCAATTCATGACAGAGAGGCAGTTATTCTAATAATTCAAGTGAGAGGGTGGTATCAGTGGGAAATGGTAAGGCAGGGACAGGTATGTAAGAAATAAAAATGCTTGCAATTTAAGGGATGGCAAACGAGCACTTCAGAGAAACTGTCCTGCCATAGCAGCTCTCAATTTGGATTGTAGGGCATATTAATCCATAAGCAAAAGCAAAAAGTAGGCAAAAAGTGAAAATTTTTTCTTTCCACGTTTTTCCCAAATAAAAATAAACAGAGGGCTGCTCATCATTTCATTCTATATATTGGCTTGGAGAACTGCCCTGTGAGACTCTTTTCCAAAACAATGTAATGCAAGGTTGCATAGGAACGGAGTCTATTCATTGGAATGAACTGACATACTGAAACTTACTTTTTCTCCAAATGGTAGCTTTATGTGACTGTTTGAAAAACAGAGTTCCTTATTCATTCCATCTTCTCTATAACATAAATTGATTTTAGTTCTTTTTTTCCTAACACCTCCTTTCTCTGGGGCATATTAAAGAAGTCGCTATACCTTGCAAATAAATGCTACAGGCACCAACCAGTTGGCTTCTTGAGGGGTAATTGATTTTATTTCTTTGAAATTATTTTCTCCTTTATGTCAGTAGTGATAGGTCCTTGTTCAGAGCACAAGAACAACTTGTTCAGTGGAACTGGTTTAAAAAAAAGATGTGGTCATTGAGAAGTTTTCATTTCCAGCTATTATATTCAACCTAATGGTGGTTCTGATAGTTCTAGCAAAGTACCCTTAAGCAACAAAATGGTGGGACAAGAATTCTATGCATTGCAGAATTCT